>NW_027258115.1:0-127544 GCF_045791955.1 Oncorhynchus clarkii lewisi | reverse complement strand
CTCCCATCTATCTCTGAAGACCATCCAGTCCTATCCTTCAGTTACCCTAAACCTCTCCCATCTATCTCTGAAGACCACCCCGTTTGATTTCTATTTGCCATATATTTTTAACTGTGCTGTTTCACAAAAGTTATTGACCTTTATATTCTCATAGTTGCTGCGGATAGTAAATTAAAAATAAACATGTTTGCTAAAAGTATTATTATGTTATTGATCAATTGACTATGACTTTTCAAATCCCCCAGTAGTGCTGTCTGCAGAGTTAGCTCCAGGTAAATGTTGTCATTCCTTGACATGTGACCAAAAACAAGCTACATAATTACAGTACTAAAACAAATTATCTAATGATTCTGTCTCTTCACAGCTAAATCTGCAGAGGTTCATTGTATATATATATAGAACATTGTATTGGTTGAAATAATTTTGTATAATAATTCAAATTGAAAAGTTCCAAGTTTTGAATCTTGCGTCATTCATAGTTTTCTTTAACCAATTTTGGTCTTTAATGCAGACAAGTTTCTTACTTTTTCCCCTTGACACCATTTTTGTGGTAATGCTGCAATTAGTTGGTTGTAATTTTGGGTAGTGCAGACATTTCCATATATTTTTGTTAGCTGCATGTGTGACAACTCCACCAGTTCCTATTTATGATATAATTTACGTATTCAATTATTATTATTTTTTTTTACCAATTAGTATATTTGAGTTTAACCAGAATTTTTTTTGTTTTTTATTTTTTTTAATTTTACCCCTTTTTCTCCCCAATTTCGTAGTATCCAATTGTTGTAGTAGCTACTATCTTGTCTCATCGCTACAACTCCCGTACGGGCTCGGGAGAGACGAAGGTCATGCGTCATGCGTCATGCGTCCTCCGATACACAACCAACCAAGCCGCTGCTTCTTTAACACAGCGCACATCCAACCCGGAAGCCAGCCGCACCAATGCGCCGGAGGAAACACCGTGCACCTGGCCACCTTGGCTAGCGTACACTACGCCCAGCCCGCCACAGGAGTCGCTGGTGCGCGATGAGACAAGGAGACCCCTACCGACCAAGCCCTCCCTAACCCGGGCGACGCTAGGCCAATTGTGCGTCGCCCCACGGACCTCCCGGTCGCGGCCGGTTCCGACAGAGCCTGGGCGCGAACCCAGGACTCTGATGGCACAGCTGGCGCTGCAGTACAGCGCCCTTAACCACTGCGCCACCCGGGAGGCATAACCAGAATTTTTAAAGTTTTATGTGTTCTGTCTTTTCTGGTGGATTAAACTGAAATTACAACCAATTTTCTATGGCTTGTATTGTAGTACAGCCCGACAGGATGCTTTCATTGTGCATCTGTAAAACTGTGTGAGGGTTTTAGGTGACAAGCCAAATTTCTTGCCTGCCGTACCAGGTGGTAATACAGCCCGACAGGATGCTTTCATTGTGCATCTGTAAAACTGTGTGAGGGTTTTAGGTGACAAGCCAAATTTCTTGCCTGCCGTACCAGGTGGTAATACAGCCCGACAGGATGCTTTCATTGTGCATCTGTAAAACTGTGTGGGGGTTTTAGGTGACAAGCCAAATTTCTTGTGCCTCCTGATGTTGAAGAGGCTCGGCCGTACCAGGCGTTAATACAGCCCGACAGGATGCTTTCATTGTGCATTGTGTAAAACTGTGTGAGGGTTTTAGGTGACAAGTGTTACGACTTCTAGGAGTAGTGGGTGCGGAGTCAGGCGCAGAGAGCAGAGGGTAAAGGAACACTGTGTTTATTCCGGAGAAAAGTAGGTCACGCCAAAACACCAGGCGCATACAATGACCGGCCCAAAAAACAGGACACAAACAGTCCGGAGAAATACAGACAATAACACATCCACAAAACGAACAGAGAAACCAGCCCGCACAAAAGCCGATGGGCCTAGTGCCCTTAAATGCACAAGCATTTCGCTACACTGGCATTAACATCTGCTAACCATGTGTATGTGTATGTGACACAACATTTGATTTGATTTGAAACAAAACTCAACTCAAAACAGGTTTAACCAATCAGACCAAACTAACAGAAACAAAAAAAGGGAATCGATGGCAGCTAGTAGATGACGACGACCGCCGAGCACCGTCCGAACAGGAAGAGGCACCATCTTCGGCGGGATTCGTGACAACAAGCCACATTTCTTCTGCCTCCTGATGTTGAAGAGGCTCTGTTGCGCCTTCTTCGCCACAGTGTGTTCTTAGGGTCCTTTAATGCTACAGAAGTGTTTTGGTACCCTTCCCAAGATTTGTGCCTCAACATAATCCTGTCTCGATGTTCTACGGACAATTCCTTCTACCTCATGGCTTGGTTTTTGCTCTGACAGTCTCATTGCAAGGGGTCTGAATACTTACTGTTATATAAATAAGGTATTTCTGCTTTTTATCTTTTAATAAATTAGCTACATTTTCTAAAAACCTGTTTTTGCTTTCTCATATTGGGGTATTGTGTAGATTGCTGATAGAGAACCAGTTCAGAATATGTCATTTTTTTAAATCCATCTTAAAATAAGGCTGTAACTTAACAAAATGTGGCAAAAGTCAAGGGGTCTGAATACTTTCCGAATGCACTGTACAAACATCACATTGAATATTCACCTCACTTATGAAAAGCTCCATGAGGGAAAAAAGGATTCCTGTAGAAAAGGCCCATGGACTTGGTGGAATACTCCTTTCATTCATTGCCATTTACTCAGCTGGGCCAGGGGCGCTTTAATTAGGTCAGGTGGAAATGTCCGACAGATCTCAACTCCATAAAAGGAGGAAATTGCCATCGCCTGATCTCGCTGCTTTCTCTTCCTTAACTCCATCTGATCCAGAAGTTCTGTGCGTCCATGAATCCACACTACTCAGTAAATATGCCACTTTATGGTTAAAGGAATTCCTGCCTCAGTCTCATCCATTCCTCTGTCACCTGACACGTGACCACCTGTTCACCTTCACTGTCAGTCATCCTACCTGTCCAGCTACCCACACAGATTCCACTAATCTTACAATTCCCAGATTATCTTTTAGATGTTCTGTCTTTAGGATGTTCTAGGTTGATGGCTGTTGGAGAGGGGAGGGGCAGTTGAGTGAGCTGGGGCCTTTTATTGCCCTTCCTCTTGGAGCCTGACAGCTTGTGACATGATGAGAGTGAGTGAGAGAGGGTCTACCTGTAAGATATTCAGGTAGGTGAATTTAACAATGACTTGCAGGCAGTGGGTTAAGAATAACTATGACCAAAAATGAATACAGATTATACCCCCACCCAAAGGGCACTTCAGAGACTGGAAGGGCAAAGGGGCATGTGCTCTACAAAGGTAGAGCCCTGTCTGTCCACCTCCTATCTGTCCTTAAACAAAGCGGGCACTGCTTCATGTGGCAACAGCAACACTCACCTCAATAGCCCATATGCCACTGGGTGAGAGAAGTTTTCATTATTTTTGGGCAGCATAATGTGAGGTGTTATTATGTGTTCTTACCGATGATGATGAGCCAATTTAGTTAGGAATATGCCGCCCTCGTCAATCTGTCACCTAATCCTGCCTGATGGGCAGGCCAGCCCTGGATTAAAGTATTGGCTGTAGAAGGAAGAGAAAACATAACATCTGATTGTTTTAAAATGACTTCTTATGACATTGCTTGCCAGAATTAACATTATAATTGAGATTTTTCTCCAGTCTGCGTTACCCACTCCAGTCAGCAGATGGCGATATGAGTATTTCAGGTGATGCTTCTTGCGTGACGTACAATCTAGTGGACGGGCGGGAGGCTTCTTTCAACAACGACAAAAAGGCTTCTTTTTCCACCAACGCGGTGGTTTGCTAGCGAACATTAAACCGAAACATTGAAGCGTTTAAGACAAATCTTGTGTATATTACTCTTTGTGTTTTAAACACAATTCTGTGTACATATCTACTCGTTCTTTGAAACGTAGATTGCTTGTTAAATTAGCTAATGTGGTACATTTATATTGCACTAGGCTAATCGCCCGGAACATGAGCTCACTAATCTCGACGGAGAAAGAAGCTCTGGTGAAAGGAGAGGAAGAAGATTTCAGGATGAAAAGGGAGGAAGAGGAGTCTATCACGTTGAAAGAAGAAGAGGATGATATTACAGTGAAAGAGGAATATGGGACAGAGGTTGTGGAAGAGGAGGAGGTGGTAGAAGCTTTCAGAATCAAAAAGGAGGAAGATGCCGTAATTTTGAAAGAAGAGGAAGAACCGTTTGGAGTAAAAGAGGAAGAGGAGGCTATCTCAATTAAAGTGGAGGAGGAAGACGTTTTGGGAGTGAAAAAGGATGAGGCTGAAGATTCGAGTAAGACCAGTGAGCACTGACTTAAAAACGGGCCCAAAATATGCATTTGTTGAACTAATGTGGGGTTTGAAAGGGGCATTCTACTGAAGTTCTACACTTGAATATGTTGTTCAGTACTCAATACATTGTTAACGGTGCTATCCGTCATTGGTACATATATTTTTGTGACTTTTCTATTAGATTTAGTGAAATATTTGTGTAGTCCACGTTTAAAGTGCACTTCATCTAACAGGCTTTTCAGAATTCAACATTGGTGCATAATTTCTACTTAAATTGTCAAACGCGAAAGGCACCCTTTTCGTGGAAAGACCCTTTTTACATTTGCAACACAAACAATATTTTAGGAAATCATGAGGAAAGTGGCCATTATAGGCACTTTTTTTATACATATTCATGCCTCTTGTAAGACTCTGTGATTGCAGTAGATGGTCATAAGTTTACAATCTTTTTGATGTTCTCGTTCACACAGGAGAGAGACATGACTATGGTGGATCCTCTGGGGAGCCTCAACAACATCCTGATGCTGACGAGGAAGAGAAGAGTCTCTCCAGATCAGAACACCAGATGGTACAGCTTTGGTCTGGTCTAGCATACAGCTTTGGTCTGGTCTAGCATACAGCTTGCTCTATTGTGCTCTGGGCTGGGTTTCTGTAAAGCACTTTATGTCAACAGTGACATCAGCATCCATAATGATATGTGTCTGTGTCCCCTCTTTATGGTTACCAGGACAACGCTAGCCATTTGGTACAGCTTTTTAAAATGTATTTATTTTTATGTCACCTTTATTTAACCAGGTAGGCCAGTTGAGAACACCTTTATTTAACCAGGTAGGCCAGTTGAGAACACCTTTATTTAACCAGGTAGGCCAGTTGAGAACAAGTTCTCATTTGCGACCTGGCCAAGATAAAGCACAGCAATGTGACACATACAACAACACAGAGTTACACATGGAATAAACAAAACATACAGTCAATAATACAGTAGAACAAAAGAAAACAAAAAGTCTATATACAGTGAGTGCAAATGAGGTAAGATAAGGAAATAAATAGGCCATGGATAATTACAATATAGCAATTAAACACTGGAATGGTAGACGTGCAGAAGATGTATGTGCAGGTAGAGATACTGGGGTGCAAAGGAGCTAGATAAATAAATACATACAGTATGGGGATGAGGTAGGTAGATAGATGGGCTGTTTACAGATAGGCTAAGTACAGGTTCAGTGATCTGTGAGCTGCTCTGACAGCTGGTGCTTAACGCTAGTGAGGGAGTCTCCAGCTTCAGAAATGTTTGCAATTCGGTCCGGTCAAGGGCAGCAGAGAACTGGAAGGAAAGACGACCAAAGGAGGAATTGGCTTTGGGGGCGACCAGTGAGATATACCTGCTGGAGCGCGTGCTACGAGTGGGTGCTGCTCTGGTGACCAGTGAGCTGAGATAAGACTGGGCTTTACCTAGCAGAGACTTGTAGATAACCTGTAGCCAGTGGATTTGGCGACGAGTATGAAGCGAGGGCCAGCCAACGAGTGTACAGGTCGCAATGGTGGGTAGTGTATGGGGCTTTGGTGACAAAACGGATGGCACTGTGATAGACTGCATCCAGTTTGTTGAGCATCGATGGGGGCATTCGATGCTAATGCAGAACGCCACAGGATGTTTTTGTGCTGGTCAAGGGCAGACAGGTCTGGTGTGAACCAAGGACTATATTCCTAGTTCAACATTTTTTGAGAGGGGCATGCTAAGATGGTGAGGAAGGCACTTTTAAAGAATAGCCAGGCATTATCTACTGACGGGATGAGGTCAATGTCATTCCAGGAATGAGGCTCAGTAGTGTGTGTGGCCTCCACGTGCCTGTATGACCTCCCTACAACGCCTGGGCATGCTCCTGGTGAGGTGGCGCATGGTCTCCTGAGGGATCTCCTCCCAGACCTGGACTAAAGCATCCGCCAACTCCTGGGCAGTCTGTGGTGCAACGTGGAGTGAGACATGATGTCCTAGATGTGCTCAATTGGATTCAGGTCTAGTCACCACCTGCAGAACCACTCCTTTATTGGGGGTGTCTTGCTAATTGCATATAATTTCCACCTGTTGTCTAGTCCATTTGCACAGCAGCATGTGAAATGTATTGTCAATCAGTGTTGCTTCCTAAGTGGACAGTTTGATTTCACAGAAGTGTGATTGACTTGGAGTTACATTGTGTTGTTTAAGTGTTCCCTTTATTTTTTTGAGCAGTGTAGTATCGAGGGCACAGCTGGGGGCAGAGGGAGGTAGGAGGACTTAGCCTGCAGAGTTCTGTATTACTTTCTATCTTTGCATTAGATTGCAACACCGCCCCCTTTGGCAGTTCTATCTTGGCGGAAAATGTTATAGTTAGCGATGGAGATTTCAGGGTTTTTGGTGGTTTTCCTAAGCCAGGATTCAGACACGGCTAAGACATCTGGGTTGGCAGAGTGTGCTAAAGCAGTGAGTAAAACAAACTTAGGGAGTCGGCTTCTAATGTTAACATGCATGAAACCAAGGCTTTTACGTTTACAGAAGTCAACAAATGAGAGCACCTGGGGGGGTGGGAGTGGAGCTAGGCACTGCAGGACCTGGATTAACCTCCACTTCACCAGAGGAACAGAGGAGAAGTAGGATATGGGTACGGCTGAAGACTATACGAACTGGCCGCCTAGCACGTTCAGAACAGAGAGTAAAAGGAGCAGGTTTCTGGGCACAATAGTATAGATTCAAGGCATAGTGTACAGACAAAGGTAAGGTAGGATGTGAGTACATTGGAGGTAAACCTAGGCATTGAGTAATGAAGAGAGAGATATAGTCTCTAGAGATGTTTAAACCAGGTGATGTGATCTCATATGTAGGAGGTGGAACAACATGGTTGGTTAAGGCATATTGAGCAGGGCTAGAGGCTCTACAGTGAAATAAGACAGTAATCACTAACCAGGACAGTAATGGACGAGGCATATTGATTTTAGAGAGAGGCATGCGTAGCCAAGTGAACATATGGGTCCAGTGAGTGGTTGGGCTGGCTGGGGACACGGCGATTCAGACAGTTAGCAGGCTAACAAGCTAACAGTTAGTAGGCCGGAGCTAAACAAGCTAGCAGCTAGTAGACCAGGGCAAGCTAGCAGTTAGCAGGCTGGGCATGCAAGCTAGCAGTTAGCAGACCTGGTTAGCAAGCAAGCAGTTAGCAAGGGCTAGCAGTTAGCAGACCGGGCAGGCAAGCTAGCAGTTAGCAGACCTGCTTAGCAAGCAAGCAGTTAGCAAGGGCTAGCAGTTAGCAGACCGGGCTGGCAAGCTAGCAGTTAGCAGACCTGCTTAGCAAGCAAGCATTTAGCAAGGGCTAGCAGTTAGCAGACCGGGCAGGCAAGCTAGCAGTTAGCAGACCAGGGCCCGGCAGTTTAGCAGTTAGCAGACCGGGTTAGCAAGCAAGCAGATAGCAGGGGCTAGAAAGTTAGCCTTGGGGGGGGTAAGTCTGTTTTTGCCTCTTCGTGCGGTGACGTCGATAGACCAGACCAAGTCTGGTCTAGCATACAGCTTGCTCTATCGGGCTGGATTTCTGTAAGTCACTTTATGACAACAGTGACATCAGCATCCATAATGATATGTGTCTGTGTCCCCTCTTTATGGTTACCAGGACAACGCTAGCCCTCCCTCCCTCCCGGAGTCCCCGTGGCATGCCTCTCCCGGTAGCACCTTACTGCTGGGTATGAAGAGGTTGTCTGTGCTGCTGGTGGACTGCAGGAAAACAACGGGGCTGAGTGGAACTGTGAGAGGAGGAGAAGAGAAGAAAGGATCAGATTTGACTCATCAAAGTAAGTAGTTTAGTTTGAACAAATACAATAGATCTGCCCAATGGTATCTGTTACCAGGACAACCAGCAGAGTTCTGTTAGTTGACAGGAAGGTGGACTGGTATCTGTTACCAGGACAACCAGCAGAGTTCTGTTAGTTGACAGGAAGGTGGACTGGTATCTGTTACCAGGACAACCAGCAGAGTTCTGTTAGTTGACAGGAAGATAGACTGGTGGATATGGATGTTATGAATATCATAACACTGAAAAAGGATTCTGCCAATGAAAAGAGAGAAACCGATAGACCATATAAAACCTTGATGAAAGTTAGATTTAGAGAGAAAGTTTCAAGATGATCTGATGTAAGGGCGGCAGGGTAGCAGTTAGCCTAGTGGTTAGAGCGTTGGACTAGTAACTGGAAGGTTGCAAGTTCAAACCCCCGAGCTGACAAGGTACAAATCTGTCGTTCTGCCCCTGAACAAGGCAGTTAACCCACTGTTCCCAGGCCGTCATTGAAAATAAGAATTTGTTCTTAACTGACTTGCCTAGTTAAATAAAGGTAAAAAAATAAAAAATAAAAAAGGTGCTTGTTTTACAAAAGCTTTTCCTTAAAACATTATGGATGTTACATTGCCTGTCCCAGTCAACCCCCCTATCTTTACAAGACTGTAGGACAGGCAAACTAAACTCTAGACACTGTTAATTAATTAACTAATACTGGAGGAAAGCTGTGATCAGGCTGCCCACTCAAGAGAAAGCTTCGAACTGTAACCAGTGCCTGCAACCTGTGTTATCAATCAACCTACCAGGGTAGTGACAAACAGTAGAGGAATGAAATCATCAACATGGTTTGATCATATCTTTACTAATGCTGCAGAAATGGGTTTTAAAGCAGTATCCAGATCCATCAGATGTAGTGATCACAATATAGTAGCCATGTCTAGGAAAACCACCGTTCCAAAGGCTGGGACTAATATTGTGTATAAGAGGTCATACATTTTTTGTAGTGATTCCTATGTTATTGATGTAAATAATATTTGTTGGTCCGTGGTGTGTAATGATGAGCAACCAGACACTGCCCTTGACACATTTGAAACTGCTTATCCCAGTTACTAATAAGCATGTACCTATTAAGAAAATGACTGTAAAAACTGTTAAATCCACGTGGATTGATGAGGAATTAAAAAAATGGTATGATGAAGAGGGAGGCAAAAGAGATGGCATATAGGTCTGGCTGTATAACTGATTGGCAAACCTATTGCAAATTGAGAAATCATGTGACTAAACTGAATAAAAAGAAAGTACACAATGAAACAAAGATAAATGACATGAAGAATGATAGTAAAAATCTTTGGAGCATCTTCAATGATATTTTGGGCAAAAAAATCCACAATGACAAGTCACTGGTGTCTGACAACGTGGATGGAAAATTGAGGATAATAGCGGCCGATATTGCCAGTTCTATTCGCATCATCTTCTTCCTATTTGCCTTATCTTTAATTTAAGCCTACTAGAAAGTGTGTGCCCTCAGGCCTGGAGGGAAGCTAAAGTCATTCCACTACCCAAGAATAGTAAAGCTCCCTTTACTGGCTTAAATAGCCGACCAATCAGCCTGTTACCAACCCTAACATGCCGACCAATCAGCCTGTTACCAACCCTAACATGCCGACCAATCAGCCTGTTACCAACCCTAACATGCCGACCAATCAGCCTGTTACCAACCCTAACATGCCGACCAATCAGCCTGTTACCAACCCTAACATGCCGACCAATCAGCCTGTTACCAACCCTAACATGCCGACCACTCAGCCTGTTACCAACCCTAACATGCCGACCAATCAGCCTGTTACCAACCCTAACATGCCGACCAATCAGCCTGTTACCAACCCTAACATGCCGACCAATCAGCCTGTTACCAACCCTAACATGCCGACCAATCAGCCTGTTACCAACCCTAACATGCTGACCAATCAGCCTGTTACCAACCCTAACATGCTGACCAATCAGCCTGTTACCAACCCTAACATGCTGACCAATCAGCCTGTTACCAACCCTAACATGCCGACCAATCAGCCTGTTACCAACCCTAACATGCTGACCAATCAGCCTGTTACCAACCCTAACATGCTGACCAATCAGCCTGTTACCAACCCTTACAATTTAAAAAAAACAATAGTTTGTCCAGATACAATGCTATTTTACAGTAAACAAATTGATACTTTCAGCTTATAGGGAAGGACATTCAATAAGCACAGCACTTACAAAGGACTGATTGGCTGAGAGAAATTGATGATAAAAATATTGTTGGGGCTGTTTTGTTAGACTCAGTGCTGCTTTTGACATTATTGATCGTAGTCTGCTGTTGACAAAAACGTACGGCTTTACACCCCCTGCTATATTGTGGATAAATAGTTTTTTTTTTTAAATGTAACCTTTATTTAAGTAGGCTAGTCAGTTAAGAACAAATTATTTTTTTCAATGACGGCCTAGGACTGCCTTGTTCAGGGGCAGAACGACAGAGTTTTACCTTGTGAACTCGGGGATTCAATCCAGCAATCTTTCGGTTACTGGCCTACCGCTCTAACCACTAGGCTACCTGCCGCCCCAGAGCTACCTGTCTAACGGAACACAAAGAGTGTTCTTTAATGGAAGCCTGTACAACAAAATCAAGGTAGAATCAGGAATTCCCCAGGGCAGCTGTTTGGCACTCACTTTTTTCAATCTTTACCAACAACATGCCAATGACATTTAAGTAAAGCCAGTGTGTCTATGTATGCGGATGACTCAACACTGTACACGTCAGCGACTGAAATGACTGCAACGTTTAACATAGAGCTGCAGTTAGTTTCAGAATGGGTGGCAAGGAATAAGTTAGTCCTAAATATTTCAGATTACCTTAAGTTACATGGCCTACTATGCTAATTCTGTAGCGGTATTGTTAGAGGGGGGAAAAATAAATATTTTGTTGGTGCGCCAGGCAGCTATTAACCCTAGTTATTAAAGTTAGTTATTACCTATTATAACATTATTATTATTATTATTATTAAATATTATTAAAACTGAAAGGATGAGAGTAGAATAGAGTAGCGCTTCCAGACACATTCTAAACATGGAGTCTTAAAGGAGGACTGTAGCATCTAATGATGAAACATTATGGGGTCTTAAAGGAGGACTGTAACACCTAATGATGAAACATTATGGAGTCTTAAAGGAGGACTGTAGCATCTAATGATGAAACATTATGGGGTCTTAAAGGAGGACTAGCATCTAATGATGAAACATTATGGGGTCTTAAAGGAGGACTGTAACACCTAATGATGAAACATTATGGAGTCTTAAAGGAGGACTGTAGCATCTGATGATGAAACATTATGGAGTCTTAAAGGAGGACTGTAGCATCTAATGATGAAACATTATGGAGTCTTAAAGGAGGACTGTAGCATCTAATGATGAAACATTATGGAGTCTTAATTACTATGGAGTCTGATGCTTTAAAGGAGAAGTTTACCCAACATCCAGGAACTCCTAAGTGATTCCATACATTGAAACTAGTCCAGTGGATTTTTTCCCTTTCCCCCTCTCTCTCCCTGTAGTGCTGTACTGAAACAGCTGCTCTCCCTCTCTCTCCCTGTAGTGCCCCTGTAGTGCTGTACTGAAACAGCTGCTCTCCCTCTCTCTCCCTGTAGTGCTGTACTGAAACAGCTGCTCTCCCTCTCTCTCCCTGTAGTGCTGTACTGAAACAGCTGCTCTCCCTAACTCTCCCTGTAGTGCTGTACTGAAACAGCTGCTCTCCCTCTCTCTCCCTGTAGTGCTGTACTGAAACAGCTGCTCTCCCTCTCTCTCCCTGTAGTGTTGTACTGAAACTGCTGCTCTCCCCCTCTCTCTCCCTGTAGTGCTGTACTGAAACAGCTGCTCTCCCTCTCTCTCCCTGTAGTGCTGTACTGAAACAGCTGCTCTCCCTCTCTCTCCCTGTAGTGCTGTACTGAAACAGCTGCTCTCCCTCTCTCTCCCTGTAGTGCTGTACTGAAACAGCTGCTCTCTCCCTCTCTCTCCCTGTGGTGCTGTACTAAAACAGCTGCTCTCCCTCTCTCTCCCTGTAGCGCTGTACTGAAACAGCTGCTCTCCCCCTCTCTCTCCCTGTAGTGTTGTACTGAAACAGCTGCTCTCCCTCTCTCTCCCTGTAGTGCTGTACTGAAACAGCTGCTCTCCCCCTCTCTCTCCCTGTAGTGCTGTACTGAAACAGCTGCAAAACGTGACTCGTGACGTTGCTGGATGCGGGCCTCACTCTGCTGCTTTGCCAGTTAATTTGTTATTTTATTACAGCTGTGGCCTTTGTCTTTCACCTGGAGTTGTTTGTTTATGTCTGAGAATAAAAAACACTTTTCAACAGAAAACATATACAAAATAAACTCAGCAAAAAAAATGTACGGATCTTTTTCAGAACCCTGTCTTTCAAAGATTATTCGTAAAAAAAAATCAAAATAACATCGCAGATCTTCATTGCAAAGGGTTTAAAAACGGTTTCCCATGCATGAACACGCACCTGTGGAACGGTCGAACCTCTTGGATCTACCCATCCCGAACCCGGGAGAATTGTCATCAACTGACACTAAGTAGCATAACGCAACGGACAAAAAACCTATAAATAAAATAAATCTTACTAGAAAATATTCATATTCATGAAATCACAAGTGAAATATATTGAAACACAGTTTAGCCTTTTGTTAATCACCCTGTCATCTCAGATTTTGAAAATATGCTTTACAGCCAAAGCAAGACAAGCATTTGTGTAAGTTTATCGATAGCCTAGCATAGTATTATGTCCAGCTAGCAGCAGGAAGCTTGGTCACAAAAATCAGAAAAGCAATCAAATTAAATCGTTTACCTTTGATGAGCTTCGGATGTTTTCACTCACGAGACTCCCAGTTAGACAGCAAATGTTCCTTTTTTCCAGAAAAATTATTTTTGTAGCCAAAAATAGCTCCGTTAGTTCTTCACGTTTGGCTGAGAAAACGACCGGAAATTGCGGTCACGACAACGCCGAAAAATATTCCAAATTAGCTCCATAATATGGACAGAAACATGGCAAACGTTGTTTATAATCAATCCTCAAGGTGTTTTTCAAATATCTATTCGATAATATATCAACCGGGACAGGTGGCTTCTTAGTAGGAAAGAGAGAAACAATGGCCGCATTTGTCTTTTACGCACAAAACACTCTGAGAGCCTCCAGCTGACCACTGACGCAATGTTGACTTTCAGGCTCATTTTTCAAAATAAAAGCCCGAAACTATGTATTGTGACACTAGACACATTAGGGAAGCCATAGAAAAAGAAATCTGGTTGATATCTCATTCACTGCTCAATAGGGACGCATAGGAACGCAGAGCTTTCTAAATAAGAGTCCCTTCCTGATTGGATTTCTCTCAGGCTTTCGCCTGCAATATCAGTTCTGTTATACTCACAGACAATATTTTTTTACAGTTTTGTAAACTTTAGAGTGTTTTCTATCCTAAGCTGTCAATTATATGCATATTTTAGCATCTTGTCCTGACAAAATAGCCTGTTTACTTTGGGAACGTTATTTTTCAAAAAAGGAAAATAGTGCCCTCTAGATTCAACAGGTTTTAAGACCCACAGCTTACAGACGGCAATTAAGGCCTTTCTACTGATTCTGGAAAAACACCAAAAGAAAGACGTCCCAGGGTCCCTGCTCATCTGCGTGAAAGTGCCTTAGGCATGCTGCAAGGAGGCATGAGGACTGCAGATGTGGCCAGGGCAATAAATTGCAATGTCCGTACTGTGAGATGCCTAAGACAGCGCTACAGAGAGACAGGACGGACAGCTTATCGTCCTCGCAGTGGCAGACCACGTGTAACAACACCTCTACAGGATCGGTACATCCGAACATCACACCTGCGGGACAGGAACAGGATGGTAACAACAACTGCCCGAGTTACACCAGGAACGCACAATCCCTCCATCAGTGCTCAGACTGTCCGCAATAGGCTGAGAGAGGCTGGATTGAGGGCTTGTAGGGCTGTTTAAAGGTAGGTCCTCAACAAACATCACTGACAACAACGTCGCCTCTGGGCACAAACCCACCATCACTGGACCAGACAGGACTGGCAAAAAGTGCTCTTCACTGACAAGTCGCGGTTTTGTCTCCAGGGGTGATGGTCGGATTTGCGTTTATCGTCGAAGGAATGAGCATTACACAGAGGCCTGTACTCTGGAGCGGGATCGATTTGGAGGTGGAGGGTCTGTCATGGTCTGTGGCGGTGTGTCACAGCATCATCAGACTGCGCTTGTTGTCATTGCAGGCAATCTCAACGCTGTGTGTTACAGGGAAGACATCCTCCTCCCTCATGTGGTACCCTTCCTGCAGGCTCATCCTGACATGACCCTCCAGCATGACGATGCCACCAGCCATACTGCTCGTTCTGTGTGTGATTTCCTGCAAGACCGGAATGTCAGTGTTCTGCCATGGCCAGCGAAGAGCACGGATCTCAATCCCATTGAGCACGTCTGGGACCTTTTGGATCGGAGGGTGAGGGCTAGGGCCATTTCCCCCCCAGAAATGTCCGGGAACTTGCAGAGTGGGGTAACATCTCACAGCAAGTAATGTCATATCCGGTGCAGTCCATGAGGAGATGCACTGCAGTACTTAATGCAGCTGGTGGCCACTGTTACTTTTGATTTTGATCCTCCACCCCCCCCCCCAGTTGTTCAGGGACACATTAGTCCATTTCAGTTAGTCACATGTCTGTGGAACTTTGTTGAATCTTGTTATGTTCCAACAAACATTTACACATGTTAAGTTTGCTGAAAATAAACGCAGTTGACAGTGAGAGGACGTTTCTTTTTTTGTTGAGTTTAGATTGACGAGGGGGGAAACTATTTCATCAATTTTAGAATAATGCTGATATGTAACAACATTTGGAAAAGGTGAAGGGGTCTGAATACTTAACAAATGCACTGTCTGTGTGTGTGTGTGTGTGTGTGTGTGTGTGTGTGTGTGTGTGTATACTGAACCAAAATATATACAACAATTTCAACGATTTACAGTTCATATAAGTCAGTCATTGTAAGTAAATAAATAAATTAGGCCCTAATCTATGGACTTTACATGACTGGGCAGGGGCGCAGCCATTGGTGGGCCCTCGAGGGCATACGCCCACCCATTGCGTGGCCAGGCCCAGACAATCAGAATTAGTTTTTCCCCACAAAAGGGCTTCATTACATAGAGGAATACAACTCTGGTGGCTGGTCTCAGACGATGTGGAGGTCCTGGGCTGGCATCGTTATATGTCATTATGACATCATGGATGAATTCTAGAATATACCATATATCCTAGGATGGTCTGTGGTTGTGAGGCAGTTGGATGTACTGCCAAATTCTCTAAAATGACGTTGGAGGAGGCTTCTGGAAGAGAATTTAACATTCAAATATCTGGTAACAGCTCCAGTGGATATTCCTGCAGTCAGCATTGCCAATTGCTCGCTCCCTCAAAACTCGAGACAATCTGCGGCATTGTGTTGTGTGACAAAACTGCACATTTTAGAGTGGCCTTTTATTATCCACAGCACAAGGTGGACCTGTGTAATAACCAAGCTGTTCAATCAGCTTCTTGATATGCCACACCTGTCAGGTGGATGGATTATCTTGGCAAATAATAAATGTTGACTAACAGTGATGCTCATGAAACATCCAACACTTTACATGTTGCGTTTATATTTTTTGTTTTTTGTTGTTACTATCAGTTTTAGGAACATTTACCCAAAATATGACATCAGCGATAATCAAAATGTTGAAAATCTGTGAATGTCTAAATAAGAAATTGGTCGAGCAATGTGTCGAACCCTTTCAACAACGGGGAGATGTTACTGATGTGCTTTGTATCTTCGACGTAAAAACAAGTTTTGGACTTCCACACAAAATTACTTCTTTAGTTATTTGATGTTTAAGGAAGTGTGTAGGTCACATTCTGTATCATACAGCTATGAATGTTATATATTTAGAACCACCTGTTCAATTGGAATCCAGTCTGTGTCTTGAAAGGATGTGTGTTCACTCCTGGGCAAAAGTTGAGACACAAATATACATTTTCACGAAAAGTCTGCTGCCTCAAGTTTGTATGATGGCAATTTGCATATACTCCAGAATGTTATGAAGAGTGTTCAGATGAATTGTAATTAATTGCCAAGTCCCTCTTTGCCATGCAAATTAACTGAACCCCCCCCCCCCCCCCCCAACTGGAAACTTCAAAAGGAGGGTGGGGCTTTGGAATCATTGTTCTTCCTCTGTCACCCATGGTTACCTGCAAGGAAACACGTGCCATCATCGTTTCTTTGCACAAAAAGGGCTTCACAGGCAAGGATATTGCTGCCAGTACGATTGCACCTAAATCAACCATTTATCGGCTCATCAAGGACTTCAAGGAGAGCGGTTAAATTGTTGTGAAGAAGGCTTCAGGGTGCCCAAGAAAGTCCAGCAAGCGCCGGGACCGTCTCCTAAAGTTGATTCAGCTGCGGGATCGGGGCACCACCAGTACAGAGCTCGCTCAGGAATGGCAGCAGGCAGGTGTGAGTGCATCTACCTACACGCACAGTGAGGCGAAGACTTTTGGAGGATGGCCTGGTGTCAAGAAGGGCAGCAAATAAGCCACCTCTCTCCAGGAAAAAATATCAGGGAGACTGATATTCTGCAAAAGGTACAGAGATTGGACTGCTGAGGACTGGGGCAACGTCATTTTCTCTGATGATCCCCTTTCTGATTGTTTGGGGCGTCCTGATAAAAGCTTGTCCGGAGAAGACAAGGTGAGCGCTACCATCAGTCCTGTGTAATGCCAACAGTAAAGCATCCTGAGACCATTCATGTGTGAGGTTGCTTCTCAGCCAATGGAGTGGGCTCACTCACAATGTTGCCTAAGAACACAGCCATGAATAAAGAATGGTACCAACACATCCTCCGAGAGCAACTTCTCCCAACCATCCAGGAACAGTTCGGTGACGAACAATGCCTTTTACAGCATGATGGAGCACCTTGCCATAAGGCAAAAGTGATAACTAAGTGGCTCAGGGAACAAAACATCAATATTTTGGGTCCATGGCCAGGAATCTCCCCAGACCTTAATCCCATTGAGAACTTGTGGTCAATCCTCAAGAGGTGGGTGGACAAACAAAAACCCACAAATTCTGACAAACTCCAAGCATTGATTATGCAAGAATGGGCTGCCATCAGTCAGGATGTGGCCAAGAAGTTAATTGACAGCATGCCAGGGTGGATTGCAGAGGTCTTGAAAAAGAAGGGTCAACATGGCAAATATTGACTCCTTGCATCAACTTCATGTCATTGTCAATAAAAGCCTGTGACACTTATGAAATGCTTGTAATTATACTTCAGCATTACATAGTAACATCTAACAAAAATATCTAAAGACACAGAAGCAGCAAACGTATTATAAATTTAATATTTGTGTCATTCTCAAAACTTTTGGCCACGACTGTAGGTCGCATTCTGTATCATACAGCTATGAAAGTTATATATTTAGAACCACCTGCTCGATTGGAATCCAGCGACGTCTGTGTCTTGAGTGTTCTAGAACTGTTTCGTTTTTTGTGTTCTGACTTATAAAACAGGATGAATAAATAAGTCTTGTAAACATCAGTAATTACCAGGAAACTCTACAATATATTTTTTAAATCACACCAAGATTGTTAAAACTGGCCTCAGGTTATGGAGGGATCTGATTAGGATTTACCCTCGTAGCAAGGTTGTTTTATCATGTGGAGGTTTCATTCAGGTCTCTATTTTAAAAAACACTCTCTTTGGCAGGAGAAAGACCAGACTCAGAGGAACCAGAGCCAGGGACGTCCAAACCAACAAGACGACACTTGTGTTCCCACTGTGGAAAGGGTTGTAACCTCTTGTGGGAGCTGAAACAACATGAGAGAATACACACAGGGGAGAAGCCTTTCCACTGCTCCCAGTGTGGAAAAAGTTTTGGCCATAAAGGAACCCTTAACAAACACGAGAGAATACACACAGGGGAGAAGCCTCACCACTGCTTCCAGTGTGGAAAGTGTTTTAACCTGTTAGGGTCTCTGAAACGACATGAGAGATTACACACAGGGCAGAAGCCTTACCACTGTTCCCAATGTGGAAAGGGTTGTAACCTCCTATGGGAGCTGAAACAACATGAGAGAACACACACAGGGGAGAAGCCTTACCACTGCTCGCAGTGTGGAAAGAGTTTTAACCAGAAAGGACACATGAAAGCCCATGAGAGAATACACACAGGGGAGAAACCTTACCACTGCTCCCAGTGTGGAAAGAGTTTTAGCCGGTTAAGGAACCTGAAAGTTCATGAGATAATACACACAGGGGAGAAGCCTTACCAGTGCTCCCAGTGTGGCAAGTGTTTTAACCAGTTAGGAGCCATGAAACAACACGAGAGAATACACACAGGGGAGAAGCCTTACCACTGCTCCCAGTGTGGAAAGCGTTTCAACTGGTCAGGGGATTTGAAAAAACATGAGAGATTACACACAGGGGAGAAGCTTTACCACTGTTCCCAATGTGGAAAGGGTTGTAACTTATTATGGGATCTGAAACAACATGAGAGAACACACACAGGGGAGAAGCCTTACCACTGCTCACAGTGTGGAAAGAGTTTTAAACTGAAAGGACACCTGAAAGCTCACCAGAAAATTCACACAGGGGAGAAGCCTTACCACTGCTCCCTGTGTGGAAAGTGTTTCAGCCGGTCAGGTGATCTGAAGAAACATGAGAGAATACACACAGGGGAGAAGCCTAACCACTCCTCACAGGGTGCAAAGCTTTTGCCCATTGAGAAAGCATGAAAGAACACATGAGACTGCACACAGAGGAGAAGGCTTACAAAAGCTCAGACTGTGGGAAAACATATTACTCATAACATATTACACTTAAATGTCATTAGAGAATCCACACAGGAGAGAGAAATTACTTCTCTTAGCGTGTATATTGATATTTCACATCACATTGACTTAACATTCATCAGAGAACATACACAGTGCTCCCATTGTCTTATATTGTTGACTGATAATGTGTTGACCTGCTTTTACCATGTGAAATGGCTTCTTCCAATTATTGATAAACATGTACCTATAAAGAAACTTACTGTTACAACTGTTAAGGCTCCATGGATTGATGAGGAATTTAAAAACTGTATGGTTGAAAGAGTTGGGGCAAAAGGAGTGGCTAATAAGTCAGGCTACACACCTGGCTGGCTGACTTACTGCAAATTGAGAAATGATGTGACCAAACTCAACACAAAAATAATAAACTTTATTATGAAGCCAAGATCGATGATATAATTTTTTTTGAAGTACTTTAAATGAAATTATGGGCAGAAAGACAAATTCAACTTTCAACAGCAGCAACAGTTAGTCAGACACCTCGGTAGCTTGCTAGACAAAATAGACGAACCAGTAAAGATCTTTAGACGATTTAGTGTATATTAGCCACTGTGTTTTAAACACACTTCTGTCGCCTAGTTAGTTATCCACTTTAATGTCATATTTGCGGTGTTGTTGTTATTAGTTAGCTAGCGGGCTGGTTAAGTTAGCATTAGCCTAGCTAGCTAACATCTCCGACCATGTGTTCACTAAGCTACTCTCCTCCTGCTAAAGAAGAGGAGGTCTGCTGGACGGAGAAAGAAGCTCTCGTCAGAGAGGAGGAGGAGGAGGAAGAAGAAGGTGTTACAGTAAAAAGAGAAGTAGAGGGTGAAGCTGTTACAGTGAAAGAAGAGAAAGACGTTTCAGTGAAAGAAGAAGAAGACGCGTTCAGAGTGAAAGATGTTACAGTAAAAGAAGAGGAGGAGGGGGAGATGACTGTTACATCGAAAAAGGAGGAGGAAACTGGATATCTGGGCCCCGTTTCCCAAAGTCATCTTAAGGCGTCTAGGCATGGTTCTACAGATGAAGTTAGCCGTGAAATGCTTTTGGGAAACCGGGGGCCTGATAAACACTAGTAAGTACTGTCTTAAAAACAGAGGCTTAAACTCTGCAGTTGAACTGATGTGTGGTTTTAAAAAGGGAAATCTACAGTTGCTTTAAAATTATTTATTTCTAGCCATTGATTCTTGAAGATTATAAACTGTGTGGTTCCCGCCCTGAATGCAGATTGGCTGACAGCCATGGTATATCAGACCGTATACCAGGAGTATGACAACTTTTTACTGTTCTAATTATGTTGGTAACCAGTTTATATAGATAAGGCACGTCAAGGGTTTGTGGTGTAAACCAACACTGTGTAGCCTCAAAACGTGGTTAAAACTAGAATGTTGATATCGTGGATGGGAATTTTAGAGTAGTTACATTTCTCCAGCCCCACCCATCATCATCTTATTACCTAAACAGTGGTGGAATGTGTAATTACATCATCACATCATTGTTACATCATAAACGTTTATGAAGTGGCGGAATGACGCTTTATTGTTTCAACTGCAGGTTGGTTGGTTGATTTGATTGTGGCTTCTTTCTTTGGGGGGGGGGGAGGGGGGGGGCAGAGTGACGTCTTTGTTATTGAACTTCTACAGGAAAAACTGTCCCAAAGTCTGGACAGTTGCTGCTCTGATTTGTCATCCCGAGGGTCCCAGAGATAAAAAATGTAGTGTACTTTTGTTTGATAAAATTGGTTTTTATATCCAGTGTTTTGCATTAATTCCAGACTCTTTCAACTTGCAACAAAACAATTTATGAAATCTAAATCGGCAAAATGTTGTTTAACCCGGGTCAAGTTTGGTTCCTGTGCAAATCCCCCAGACACTCTAGAAGACAACCAAACTTGTTTCATCATTCTACATTACATATTGGCTACGCAACATGTCAATTATACCACAAAGGTCAACCACCATTACTCACAAATTATACCACAAAGGTCAACCACCATTACTCACCAATTATACCATGAAGGTCAACCACCATTACTCACCAATTATACCACGAAGGTCAACCACCATTACTCACCAATTATCCCACGAAGGTCAACCACCATTACTCACCAATTATCCCACGAAGGTCAACCACCATTACTCACCAATTATACCACGAAGGTCAACCACCATTACTCACCAATTATACCACGAAGGTCAACCACCATGACTCACCAATTATACCACGAAGGTCAACCACCATGACTCACCAATTATACCACGAAGGTCAACCACCATTACTCACCAATTATACCACGAAGGTCAACCACCATTACTCACCAATTATCCCATGAAGGTCAACCACCATTACTCACCAATTATCCCACGAAGGTCAACCACCATTACTCACCAATTATACCATGAAGGTCAACCACCATTACTAACCAATTATCCCACGAAGGTCAACCACCATTACTCACCAATTATCCCACAAAGGTCAACCACCATTACTCACCAATTATACCACGAAGGTCAACCACCATTACTCACCAATTATACCACGAAGGTCAACCACCATGACTCACCAATTATACCACGAAGGTCAACCACCATTACTCACCAATGAGACGAGCGGTGTTCACTTGATTGACAGTGTGGTTATTAGTTCTGAATATATATATATATATTTTTGTGGTTGTCATAGGCAACTGTTGTTTTTGTTTTGATTATTACTTGAAACAGTCGCTAAGGTAATATCTTGTATATTTGGTTGTGATATTTGCAAAATACTTTATTCTTGATGCTGATTAACACCAGTAAGTACTTTCTGAAAACATAAACTCAGTTGTTGAACTGATGTGTGGTTGTTAAAGGGGAAATCTGCAGTTGTTGAACTGATGTGTGGTTGTTAAAGGGGAAATCTGCAGTTATTTTTAAAATAATTTTTATTAGCTTGAATGCTAACACTCATTGATAGGCTGGTTGCAAAGCCAAAGAGCATTTTTACTGGTTGAAGTATTTAAAAAACAAGTATAAATCAAATTTTATTTGTCACATACACATGGTTAGCAGATGTTAATACGAGTGTGGCGAAAGAGTCGCTAGAAACATGGATATCCCTACAGGTCAAACCCTCCCTAACCCCGACGACGCCAATTGTGCGTCGTCCCATGGACCTCCCGGTCACGGCCAGCTGCGACAGAGCCTGGGCACGAACCCAGAGACCACTGCGCCACCCGGGAGGCCTAAACTATGGCTAGTTTTGATCACTTGACTGTCTTAAGACAATAGTCAATTAAGTTTGTAAAAGCATTTAAACATTCATTACTGATGTAAATTGTTGCACAACATCCTGGGCATCACCTTTTAGCTGAAAGATACAGTGGATTTCTGCTGTTGTGGGCCTTTAATCATCTGTCTGACTTTGTTGTTCACACAGGAGAAGGATGTGACTATTGTGGATCCTCTGGGGAGCCTCAACAACCTTGTGAAGCTGAAGAGGCAGAAAAGAGTCTCTTCACATCAGAACACCTCAAGAAACACCAGCGAAAACCCACAGGGAAGAAACCTTACCGCTGCTCTGACTGTGGGAAGAGTTATTTAAGATTAGATTCACTAAAAATACACCAGAGAACACAAACAGGAGAGAAGCCTTATAGCTGTTATCAGTGTGGGAAACGTTTTCCTTCCTCTAGCCACCTGACCATACACCAGAGAACACACACAGGAGAGAAGCCTTATAGCTGTGATCATTGTGGGAAAAGTTTTGTTACATCTAGCTGTCTGACCATACACCAGAGAACACACACAGGAGAGAGACCTTACCACTGCTCTGACTGTGGAAAGAGTTTTGTTATCTCAGGAAATTTAACATCACACCAGAGAACACACACAGGAGAGAAGCCTTATAGCTGTAATCAATGTGGGAAGAATTTTTCTCACTCAGGCAACCTGATAGCACACCTGAGAATACACACTGGAGAGAAACCTCATTGCTGCTCTGACTGTGGGAAGAGATTCATCTTTTTAGCAGATCTTAAAATACATCAGAGATTCCATACAGGAGAAAAACCTTACCACTGCTCTGACTGTGGAAAGAGTTTTGTTTCATCAAAACATTTAAAATCACACCAGAGAATACACACAGGAGAGAAGCCTTATAGCTGTGATCAATGTGGGAAGAGTTTTGGAACATCTAGCAGCCTGAAAACACACCAGAGAACACACACAGGAGAGAAGCCTTATAGCTGTGATCAATGTGGGAAGAGTTTTGGAACATCTAGCAGCCTGAAAACACACCAGAGGGGACACACAGGAGAGAAACCTTATAGCTGTGGTCAATGTGGGAAGAGTTTTGTTACATCTAGCTGTCTGAAAAAACACCAGCGGACACACACAGGAGAGAAGCCTCATAGCTGTAGTCAATGTGACATGAGATACTCTGATAAAAGATCTCTGATTAAACACCAGAAAATACATGAAGGAGTTGTTTCATGATATCAATGAAATAATGTTACAATGTAGAATGTTTTAACATTGTAGAAGGAGTATTTTAATGATGTCACAATGTAGAATGTTTTAACATTGTAGAAGGAGTATTTTAATGATGTCACAATGTAGAATGTTTTAACATTGTAGTAGGAGTATTTTAATGATGTCCTGTTGATTTAAGTGTCATGTGGAGATGAGCCTCATCAGGGGAAAAATCCAGGCTCTGTAATGAAAGAGTATTATTTAACCAATAAAGTGTTGCGTTACACTTACCTCGTTGGTGACCCACTGGAATTATTAAAATGCATTACTTCAAAATGTAGCTAGCTGTTTTCTACAAATTGTCCTCTAACCAGTGATGTACACATTATTCCCAGATTCCGTGTCGTGTTTGAGCTGTTAGTTTAATTTTGGAGACATATAATTGAAACGCATCCCTCCAAAATGTAGCTGACTGTCTTCTGCAGGTTGTCCTCTAACCAGTGAGGCAAAAGATATCTCCCATTTTCAGGTGTTTTGTTTAGTTGTGTTCGTTTCAACGAACAACCTGATTTCCCCCCTAATCGATATCAGTGATTTATTACTACTTGCCAAAAACAACAGTGTTTTTGGTGCTTGTGCAGTTTATAAGTTGCTTGTTTAAAAAAAAGATACAAGTAATATGTGTGGCAGATGTTTGTCTATATAGCACATTGTATGTTTAGGTTTTCAATATATCTCAAACTGTTCCTGCACACCTAGCAAAAACAACATTCCACAGGCCACAATCAACAGCCTGATCCTTTCACAGCATTTTAAGGCTGCACTGAGACGATGACTTATCAATGACCCAAGCCCAGTTCCGTTCATCTCTGCCATTGTGTTGCTTAGTTGTCACAATGTGTCAGCAAATGTACATTATCCCAGGGGTGTTGGACAACACAATGTAAGTGACCTAATTTGTGTCCCGTTAACTGCCCCACATGCCTCTGCTGATGCTACAGCTGTTGTATACTGTATAAAAATACTAAAAACAGTTAACATATGTAGCTTAAAGAAACAAGGCTCATAAAGTCAATAACTTGCTTGTAACAGATGACGTGCTATTAACCGACTTGTCTCTGAAACTCACTGAGATGAAACCTTTGATGATACAATGGTAGCAATACAAGGTTATAACATCTACAGAAAATACAGAAATACCAAAGGTGGAGGTGGTTGCCGTTTATATTCAGAACCACATTCCTGTAAAGCTTAGAGAGGATCTCATGTTAAATACGGTTGAAGTCATATGGCTACAGGTTCATCTGCCTCACCTGAAGCCCATTCTGGTGGGAAGCTGCTATAGACCACCAAGTGCTAACAGTCAGTATCTGGATAACATGTGTGAAATGATTGATCATGTGTGTGACATCAACAGAGAGGCACATTTTCTGGGTGATTTAAATATTGACTGTCTTTTCATCAAGCTGCCCACTCAAGAAAATCTTCAAACTGTAACTAGTGCCTGCAACCTGGTTCAGGTTATAAATCAACCTACCAGGGTCATTACAAACAGTAGAGGAATGAAATCATCCACATGTGTTGATCACATCTTTACTAATTCTGCAGAAATGGGTTTTAAAGCAGTATCCAGATCCACCAGATGTAGTGATCACAATATAGTAGCCATGTCTAGGAAAACCACAGTTACAAAGGCTGGGCCTAATATTGTGTATAAGAGGTCATACAATAAGTTTTGTAGTGTTTCACATGTTGCTGATGTAAAGAATATTTGTTGGTCTGTGGTGTGTAATGAGGAGCAACCAGACGCTGCTGGTCTGTGGTCTGTAATGAGGAGCAACCAGACGCTGCACTTGACACGTTTATGAAATTGCTTATTCCACTTACTAATAAGCACGCACCCATTAAGAAAAGGACTGTAAAAACTGTTAAATCCCCTTGGATTGATGAGGAATTGAAAAACTGTATGGTTGAAAGACACGGGGCAAAAGGAGTGGCTAATAAGTCTGGCTGCACATCTGACTGGCTGACTTACTGCAAACTGAGAAATTATGTGACTAAACTCAACACAAAGAAGAAGAAACTGTATTATGAAGCCAAGATCAACGATATAAAGATGGAAAACCACTTTGAAGTACTTTAAATGAAATTATGGGCGGAAAGACAAATTCAACTCCATCTGTCATCCAATCAGATGGCTTTATTCATCACAAAACCATTTGATGTTGCCAATTATTTTAATGGTTATTTCATTGGCAAAGTGGCCAAACTTTTAGGCAGGAAATGAATGATGGGGGGGAAAAAACATAATGAAAGAAAAACAGTGCAAGTATTGAATGTTGTAAAGTTAGTGTGGGAGAGGTGGGAAAATTGTTATCGATCAATAATGACAAACCTCTTGGGATTGACAACAGATGGAAAGCTACTGAGGACGGTAGCTGACTCTGTAGCCACTCCTATCTGTCATATTTTTAATCTGAGCCTAGAGGAGTCTTTGTCCTCAGGCCTGGAGGGAGGCCAAAGTAAGTTCGCTACCCAAGAGTGGTAAAGCAGCCTTTACTGGTTCTAACAGCAGACCAATCAGCTGCCAGCTCTTAGCAAACTGTTGGAAAAAATGTGCAAATACAATGCTATTTCTCTGTAAACAAATGAACAACAGACTTTCAGCTTATAGAGAAGGGCACTCAACATGCACTCAACATGCACTCAACATGCACTCAACATGCACTCAACATGCACTCAACATGCACTAAACATGCACTCAACATGCACTCAACATGTACTGCACTGACACAAATGACTGATGATTGGTTGAGAAAAATAGATAATAAGAAGATTGTGGGAGCTGCAACAGTTTTCTATTTTGACCAATGACCTGCCACTGGCATTAAACAAAGCCTGTGTGTCCATGTATGCTGATGATTCAACTATATAAGCTACCAGCAACCACAGCTAATGAAGTCACTGAAACCCTTAACAAAGAGTTGCAGTCTGTTTTGGAATGCGTGGCCAGTAATAAACTGGTCCTGAACATCTTTAAAACTAAGAGCATTGTATTTGGTACAAATCATTCCTTAAGTTATTGACCTCAGCTGAATCTGGAAATGAATTGTGTGGCTGTTGAACAAGTTGAGGAGACTAAATTACTTGGCATTACCTTAGATTGTAAACTGTTCTGGTCAAAATTGATTTAATGGTTGTAAAGACAGGGAGAGGTCTATCTGTAATAAAGAGATGCTCTGCTTTTTTGACACCACACTCCAAAAAGCAAGTTCTGCAGGCTCTAGTTTTGTCTAATCTTGATTATTGTCCAGTCGTGTGGTCCAGTGCTGCAAGGAAAGACCTAGTTAAGCTGCAGCTGGCCCAGAACAGAGTGGCACATTTTGCTCTTAATTGTAAACAGAGGGCTGATATAATTACTATGATGCCAGTCACTCTTGGCTAAGAGTTGAGGAGAGACTGACTGTATCACTTATTATTTTTATAAGAAAAATGAATGTGTTGAAAATCCCAAATTGTTTGCATAGTCTGTAAGGGAATTCTGCCCTATGTGCACAGAAGAGACCACAGGAAAACTTCTTTGATCAGAGGTTAGTTTGTTTAATAAGGATTGCAACCCGGAGTTTACACTTACAGCAATTTGCAAGCAAGACACTCAGTTCAAAAGATGATGTTTTCCCTTTTTATCCCCTACTGAGGATCACCCCGCCCAGGCTGATGTCCCTTAACTTTAATACCACATAAGCTCATAATTAATAGTTGCTACTACAAAGATGTCTCTGGTAGGCAGGGTTCAGCTTATTGTATTATTGGCAGTTAGTTTCCCAATGACTCTTCCCCTTATTGCTATCATGTAAGACTGGAAGGAAGACTGGAACATAGTATCAACAGGAACTCTTAGTTCCCTTTATCCATCTGTTACCTAAAATATAGTTTCAACACACATCTGGCTTTGTACAGTTGACCTTTTCATGCATTGGCAAGATAACTACCACTGATTCTTAATCTCAAGCTAAAGCAAAACATGAATCATTGTACTTTTGTCATCACGGGTGTTCCCATAATGTAGAGATATCAAGTTCTTACAAGTCAAATTACACACATCTCTGACACACACACTTATCCCACCAGACATGCCACTGGGGGTCTTTTCACAGTCCCCAAGATTCCAGAACAAATTCAAGAAAACGTACAGTATTATGTAGAGCCCTTATTGCATGGAACTTCCTTCTATCTCATGTTGCTCAAATAAACAGCAAACCTGGTTTCAAAAAGCAAATCAAACCTCGCGACCCCTCTCCCCTATTTGACCTATATAGTTTGTGTGTATGAATTGATATGTAGGTGTCATGACGTTGGCCTGGGGGGGTAGGTTTATGACAGTCATAAATACCTCTTCCCCCCTTTTTCCTCTCTCTACCCTACTGATGTGACATTGTGTGTGTGTGTGTGTGTGTGTGTGTGTGTGTGTGTGTGTGTGTGTGTGTGTGTGTGTGTGTGTGTGTGTGTGTGTGTGTGTGTGTGTGTGTGTGTGTGTGTGTGTGTGTGTGTGTGTGTGTGTGTGTGTGTTAGAAACAAGGTCCCTTGGCATTGTGTCCATTTCAAGTTTTCAACAACAATAAAACAGCCATCTAAATAATGTTTCTCAGCCTAACACACTGTTGAGTTTCCTCTGCTAGGGGATATTCAATGTACAACAGTGGTATTCTGTAACAAGCAATACGTGTTAAATATGTGTCACAGTCAATCATGACAGCCTCTTTATGAAAGGCCTTTACTTATGGCTAAACAGTTTTCTACCCATCTTATTAATTAATGCTGTGGGCATAGCCAGGATTTACATGCCGGATGGATGATCTACCCATGGAGGGAAAACTTACAGAGCTTTGATGGAGCAGTGAAGCGTCTTTGTGATGGTGAATTGGAAACGGATGACGGTCAGGGCTAACCGGACCCTTTATCTGTAAGAAATAGTAAAAAAAAATGTTGAATTATAACGTGTGTTAAAATGTACTAAATATTTTGAATTAAATCAATGGTTTTAAAAATGTATCTCACCATTTAACGAAAGGAGAAGCTGTCTTTTCCTCACGCCAGGGTCGCAGAGAAATGTAATGTCTTTTAAAAAAAACATGTATTATTTTATAGTCTTTCCTACAATGTTATGTTATAAACATTACTGGTTGTTAAAGTTTGTAATGATGCACAACTGGGGCCTCCAATGTTTTACATAAAACACTCGTGATGTATGTTTAAATATGAGTCAAATTTGGTCATTCATTCTAACATGTCTCAAAAAAAAGTTTGTACTAAAAATGTGGGAATTAAATCAAATGAATTTAGCTGTGCCTGCACCCTGACCTGTTATCTCAATGACATACTTATGAAATGCCCTCCTAAATGGATTGAAAAATGCTCCTTTTCTGGACAATTTCTGGTTCAAGAAAAGTGCATGCTCCTGGTGAGGCTCGCACTCACAACCTCGGCATTGCTTCGCTGCATACTGCTGTATAAGTACCACGCGCTAACCGATTGCGCCACAGGAGCCTGATACACTGATTACCAATGTTTGTGTGTGTGGGGCGTATAAATGTTGAATTATAACATTGCCCAGGCATACACACTCGGAGCACTTTATCTCTGTGGAAGATCGTTTGAAACCAAGGTTTGCACTATCATGCATACAGCATGTCCAGATATCTGCCGACCCCCGGGGTTAAACATTGATATTTCTAATCAGCGCCCGGTGCCCCCCACCCCGGGGTTAAACATTGATATTTCTAATAAGCGCCCGATGCCCCCACCCCGGTTGTAGACAAAATGTCTCGACATCCCCTCCTGTTGTTTGAATTCACTGCCTTTGTTCTCTAAACCAAACATACATGATATCTCCCGAAAAAATGCCACCACGGCCCTGTAAACTCATTCCGTACATTCTCTAGTTAGGGACGGAACGCGGAGCGAGTCTAGTGGAGCATACTTTTAACACTATGTTAGCACAGCTTTAGCACAGGCCAACAGCCCCGAATATATAGTGGCCAGGACAGATAAAAAAAGATAGTCTGTGAATCCCTCCTAATGGATATTTCTGAAGGCTACTGGACATAAGTGATTGGGGAAGCGACTGTTAGACGGGGATTCTCAGAAGCAAACCTTCACCCTGTCCGTTACGTAGCCCTTCACCATCACACAATTTTCGGCGTAAGTCCAAATAACCGCATACCCAAGAATATTTAGATAGTTAAAAAACGAAAAGTGTGCACTCTGAACGACTTCGGAAGAGCCGATGAAACAGATGCTATTCTACGTTTTTGTACTGACGGCCTTACCCTAACTCCAAACTCCAGGCAGCAGTCCCAGGACAGATAAAATGATAATCGGGGAATCCTTCCTTCCTCATGGCCTTACCCTAACTCCAAACACCAGGCAGCAGTCCCAGGACAGATAAAATGATAATCGGGGAATCCTTCCTTCCTCATGGCCTTACCCTAACTCCAAACACCAGGCAGCAGTCCCAGGACAGATAAAACGATAATCGGGGAATCCTTCCTTCCTCATGGCCTTACCCTAACTCCAAACACCAGGCAGCAGTCCCAGGACAGATAAAACGATAATCGGGGAATCCTTCCTTCCTCATGGCCTTACCCTAACTCCAAACACCAGGCAGCAGTCCCAGGACAGATAAAACGATAATCGGGGAATCCTTCCTTCCTCATGGCCTTACCCTAACTCCAAACACCAGGCAGCAGTCCCAGGACAGATAAAATGATAATCGGGGAATCCTTCCTTCCTCATGGAACTTTTTTGAAGGGGAGCTGAATATTCAAGGTGATGTGTGTGTATAGATATATATATTATTTAAAGAATGATAGGTATTAATTATAGGCATTTACATGTGTGTTTTTAAAAATGAAGACTATTTATACAATGAAACAATGTTTTTTATTCATACTGTCTGTAAACAATAGCTTCTGCCCTCTTAGGGTCAACTTGACCCACTTATTGATTAGAAAGTATGATTAGAAACCAAGGCCAACTATATTCAATCTGTGATTAGAAACGATAATTAGAAGCTATGACAAAACTATGATAATAAACTATAAACAACTATGAAGACAGGGCTGTGTGTGCGTGAACGATGACCTATTATTTAAGTGTGGAATATATTCTCTCTCTCTCAGGCTATGAAAAAGACAAAAGATAGGACATTGACTCCTGAGTGTTGATGCCCACTCTACAACAACCCAGGTTGTTATATGACCCTGAGGGTCATCTATGAATGTTGGAACATCTACAACTATTGAAGATGCAAAAAGGGGTTTTCAGAAATACATTTGGTTTGCAGATATGTATTATTTTAAAAATAATATAACATTATTATCATAATCTTTAGTATTATTATGTTACATTGTGAGACATAACCTAAAATGTCAACGTAGACAACTTACAAGAATGTGTTTACCAGGCTGTGATGAAAACACTTTAAAGGAGCTCTAATTCAAACATGCAAGGGTATATATTTGATACAATTACCCCCTTTAAAACTGTTGCTGCAATATCACTTCTCAATGTGTGTACATTTCAAGCTTTTCAACAACAATAAACCAACCATCTCAATAATGTTTCTCGGACTAACACACTGTTGAGTTTCCTATTTACTAAAGAAGCAACCACTAAGACAAAACACAAAAAGTTGTAATATAATCTGTATACATGTCATTCTATTCGGAAAACAGGTACATTCTGAAAGATTATGATGTTGATGTGATTTTTAATTCATCTCTCAATTTAGGATAATACTGTTTATTTTATACTTTACTTCAATTGTATTAATTATCATGTCTCATACCCAGCTAATACACTACCAAGCCATGCAAACAGCTATGGAATTAACCCAGAACAGGTGTGTGTCTTTTTTGGATCAATAATTGATCAAGAATTCCCAATAGGCTTGTGTCACGTCCTGACCATAGTTTGCTTTGTATGTTTATAGGTTTTGTTTGGTCAGGGTGTGATCTGAGTGGGCATTCTATATTGTATGTCTAGTTTGTCTGTTTCTGTGTTTGGCCTGATATGGTCAATCAGAGGCAGGGGTTAGTCCCAAACACACCGCCCGGGCAACGAAGGAGTGGCTTCGTAAGAAGCATTTCAAGGTCCTGGAGTGGCCTAGCCAGTCTCCAGATCTCAACCCCATAGAAAATCTTTGGAGGGAGTTGAAAGTCCATGTTGCCCAGCAACAGCCGCAAAACATCACTGCTCTAGAGGAGATCTGCATGGAGGAATGGGCCAAAATACCAGCAACAGTGTGTGAAAACCTTGTGAAGACTTACAGAAAACGTTTCACCTCTGTCATTGCAAACAAAGGGTATATAACAAAGTATTGAGATAAACTTTTGTTATTGACCAAATACTTATTTTCCACCATAATTTGCAAATAAATTCATTAAAAATCCTACAATGTGTTTTTCTGGATTTTTTTCCCTCATTTTGTCTGTCATAGTTTAAGTGTACCTATGATGGAAATTACAGGCCTCTCTCATCTTTTTAAGTGGGAGAACTTGCACAATTGGTGGCTGACTAAATACTTTTTTGCCCCACTGTATGTCACAACAATAGAACTCAGGTTCTTGTCACGGTGTTCAAATTGCCATCAATAAAATGCAATCCTCTTCGTAGCTTATGCCTGCCCGTACCACAACCCCAAACGACACCATTGGACGTACTGCCAAATTCTCTAAAACTACGTTGGAGGTGGCTTATGGTAGAGAAATTAACATTCAATTTTCTGACAACAGCTCGGGTGGATATCCCATGCCAATTGTACACTCCCTCAAAATATGAGACATCTATGGCATTGTGTTGTGTGGCAAAACTGCACATTTCAGAGTGGCCTTATATTGTCCCCAGCACAAGGTACACCTGTGTAATGATAATGCTGTTTAATCAGATTCTTGAAATGCCACAACTGTCAGATGGATTGATTACCTTGGCAAATGAGAAATGCTCACTAACAGGGATGTAAACAAATTTGAGGCCAAATTTTGAGAGAAATAAGCTCTTTCTACATATGGAACATTTCTGGGTCTTTTATATTTTGTTCAGTATAATATGACTAAATGTGTTCCTGTGTGTCAGGGGCAGTCAAGAAATAGAACAGCAAGGCCACAGAACATGACATAAGCAGAGCTGTGGGAGACCACCTCAAGCCCCTGGTAGAGCCGGGGGTGGTGTTTACCACTCCACCACACCTTCAGCAGGCTGGAAAAGTGGGATTGATCCATTTGTTAGTTTCAGTTTTCAGTAGTTGAATCCTTTAACATATGGTTGATTTCAACATTTTTCATCTTCAACAAATGACCTGGGATTGGTTGAAAAGTGATACTAAACATACATATCATGCACTATTTTACCAGCGACTGCATTTATACTGTTATTCATACTAAGATACTATTCATGGACCAAGATATTTTTTGTTGCGTTTGGTACATGTTTATTCATTGGTTTTTCAGTCTGTTGATTGGTCGGTCATTGGGTTCATTAGTTTTGAGTCTGTTGATTTGTCGGTTCATTGGGTTTATTGGTTTTGAGTCTGTTGATTGGTCGGTCATTGGGTTCATTGGTGTTGAGTCTGTTGATTGGTCGGTCATTGGGTTCATTGGTGTTGAGTCTGTTGATTGGTCGGTCATTGGGTTCATTGGTGTTGAGTCTGTTGATTGGTCGGTCATTGGGTTCATTGGTTTTGAGTCTGTTGATTGGTCGGTCATTGGGTTCATTGGTTTTGAGTCTGTTGATTGGTCGGTCATTGGGTTCATTGGTGTTGAGTCTGTTGATTGGTCGGTCATTGGGTTCATTGGTTTTGAGTCTGTTGATTGGTCGGTCATTGGGTTCATTGGTTTTGAGTCTGTTGATTGGTCGGTCATTGGGTTAATTTGTTGTACGATATGTTCAAATCAAACCGAGCATTATTTATGAAGCACATTTCAGACACGGATGCAACGCAGTGCGCTTCACAGGGAAAACTAATCAACTCTATGAAAATAAAAACGGAAATATTTACACCACAACAAACATAAGAGGATAAAAAAAACTAAAGAATAACAAAACCTGAAAGACTAATGATAATTCTAAGGAAATAACATTGATTAAAATAGTGAGGCCTGGGTGTAATATCCAATAGAACAAATACAAGACTAATGATCATCCTAAGGAAATAACATTGATTAAAATAGTAAGGCCTGGGTGTAATATCCAATAGAACAATACAAGACTAATGATCATTCTAAGGAGATAACATTGATTAAAATAGTAAGGCCTGGGTGTAATATCCAATAGAACAATACAAGACTAATGATCATTCTAAGGAGATAACATTGATTAAAATAGTAAGGCCTGGGTGTAATATCCAATAGAACAATACAAGACTAATGATCATTCTAAGGAGATAACATTGATTAAAATAGTAAGGCCTGGGTGTAATATCCAATAGAACAATACAAGACTAATGATCATTCTAAGGAGATAACATTGATTAAAATAGTAAGGCCTGGGTGTAATATCCAATAGAACAATACAAGACTAATGATCATTCTAAGGAAGTGACATTGATTAAAATAGTGAGGCCTGGGTGTAATATCCAATAGAACAATACAAGACTAATGATCATTCTAAGGAAGTGACATTGATTAAAATAGTAAGGCCTGGGTGTAATATCCAATAGAACAATACAAGACTAATGATCATTCTAAGGAAGTGACATTGATTAAAATAGTGAGGACTGGGTGTAATATCCAATAGAACAATACAAGACTAATGATCATTCTAAGGAGATAACATTGATTAAAATAGTAAGGCCTGGGTGTAATATCCAACAGAACAATACAAGACTAATGATCATTCTAAGGAAGTGACATTGATTAAAATAGTAAGGCCTGGGTGTAATATCCAACAGAACAATATAAACTTGTTGTACAACATTGTTCGTAAACAACATCATTGAACCAACATTTTTTCAGTCGGTAGCATAAATATTTATGATTACAACATTTTACATGAATTGTAAATATGCTGAAATATCAAAACAGAATGTACACTCCTTCGCTTCGCAATAATTAACTTACTGGTGAGGCATGGAATAATAAAACATGTACATTTTGTCAGGCTGAATGTTTGAAATATGAGGTGATTTGAGACATGCTTCTTCAGTAGCGGAATAAAGACAATTAGCACTATAATGTTGTAAAGAAATACTGGAGTGATGTAGATTTGTTTATAAAATGTATTATAGACCAATTTATTATACTATCCCAAAACCGAAGGTAGATTGGACAAAACCAAATGTACATTGGACGTCGGCATAGTCTTGTTTTCAAAGTCATTTTGCTAGAAGGGATAGTCTTGTTTTCAAAGTCATTTTGCTAGATGGGATAGTCTTGTTTTCAAAGTCATTTTGCTAGATGGGATAGTCTTGTTTTCAAAGTCATTTTGCTAGATGGGATAGTCTTGTTTTCAAAGTCATTTTGCTAGATGGGATAGTCTTGTTTTCAAAGTCATTTTGCTAGATGGGATAGTCTTGTTTTCAAAGTCATTTTGCTAGATGGGATAGTCTTGTTTTCAAAGTAATTTTGCTAGGTGGGATAGTCTTGTTTTCAAAGTAATTTTGCTAGGTGGGATAGTCTTGTTTTCAAAGTCATTTTGCTAGGTGGGATAGTCTTGTTTTCAAAGTCATTTTGCTAGGTGGGATAGTCTTGTTTTCAATGACATTTTGCTAGGTGGGATAGTCTTGTTTTCAATGACATTTTGCTAGGTGGGATAGCCCCAATGTCAAAACAGTTTTAACGTGTCCAAATCAATCACCAATATGCAGAAACGGTTTGTGATATATTGAAAACCTAAACATAAAATGTGATATATACACAAACATCTGCCACACATATTACTTGTATCTTTTTTAAACAAGCAACTTATAAACTGCACAAGCACCAAAAACACTGTTGTTTTGACAGGTAGTAATAAATCACTGATATCGATTAGGGGGGAAATCAGGTTGTACGTGCTGTTGAAACGAACACAACTAAACAAAACACCTGAAAATGGGAGATATCTTTTGCCTCACTGGTTAGAGGACAACCTGCAGAAGACAGTCAGCTACATTTTGGAGGGATGCGTTTTAATTCAAGTGGGTTGCCAACGAGGTAAGTGTAACACTTTATTGGTTAAATAATATTCTTTCAATACAGAGCCTGGATTTTTCCCCTGATGAGGCTCATATCCACATGACACTTAAATTAACAGAACATCGTTAAAATACTCCTACTACAAGGTTAAAACATTCTAAATTGTGACATCATTAAAAAATTCCTACTACAATGTTAAAACATTCTACATTTGTGACATCATTAAAATACTCCTACTACAATGTTAAAACATTCTACATTGTGACATCATTAAAATAATCCTACTACAATGTTAAAACATTCTACATTATTTCATTGATATCATGAAACAACTCCTTCATGTATTTTCTGGTGTTTAATCAGAGATCTTTTATCAGAGTATCTCATGTCACATTGACTACAGCTATGAGGTTTCTCTCCTGTGTGTGTCCGCTGGTGCATAGTCAGACTGCTAGATGTAACAAAACTCTTCCCACATTGATCACAGCTATAAAGTTTCTCTCCTGTGTGTCCCCTCTGGTGTGTTTTCAGGCTGCTAGATGTTCCAAAACTCTTCCCACATTGATCACAGCTATAAGGCTTCTCTCCTGTGTGTGTTCTCTGGTGTGATTTTAAATGTTTTGATGAAACAAAACTCTTTCCACAGTCAGAGCAGTGGTAAGGTTTTTCTCCTGTATGGATTCTCTGATGTATTTTAAGATCTGCTAAAAAGATGAATCTCTGCCCACAGTCAGAGCAGCAATGAGGTTTCTCTCCAGTGTGTATTCTCAGGTGTGCTATCAGGTTGCCTGAGTGAGAAAAATTCTTCCCACATTGATTACAGCTATAAGGCTTCTCTCCTGTGTGTGTTCTCTGGTGTGACGTTAAATTTCCTGAGATAACAAAACTCTTTCCACAGTCAGAGCAGTGGTAAGGTCTCTCTCCTGTGTGTGTTCTCTGGTGTATGGTCAGACAGCTAGATGTAACAAAACTCTTCCCACAGTATTCACAGCTATAAGGCTTCTCTCCTGTGTGTGTTCTCTGGTGTATGGTCAGGTGGCTAGATGAAGTAAAACTTTTCCCACACTGATAACAGCTGTAAGGTTTCTCTCCTGTGTGTGTTCTCTGGTGTGCTTTCAGGCTGCTTGTAACACTAAAACTCTTCCCACATTGATCACAGCTATTAGGTTTCTCTCCCGTGTGGATTCTCAGATGTCTTTTAAGGCCAGCTGAAGAGGGGAATCTCTTCCCACAGTCAGAGCAGCGGTGAGGTTTCTTCCCTGTGGGTTTCCACTGGTGTTTGAGGTGTTCTGATGTGGAGAGACTCTTCTCTGTATCTTCAGCATCATGCTGTTGTTGAGGCTCCCCAGAGGATCCACAATAGTCACGTCTCTCTCCTGTGTGAACAACAAAGTCAAACAGATGGTTAAAGGCCCACAACAGCAGAAATCCACTGTTTATTTTAACTAAAAAGTCAAGTGATCAAAAATAGCCATATTTGTCGCAGCTGGCTGTGACCGGGAGGTCCATGGGGCGATGCACAATTGGCCTAGCGACGTCCGGGTTAGGGAGGGTTTGGCCGGTAGGGATATCCTTGTCTCATCGCGCACCAGCGACTCCTGTGGCGGGCCGGGCGCAGTGCACGCTAACCAAGGTTGCCAGGTGCACGGTGTTTCCCCCGACACATTGGTGCGGCTGGCTTCCGGGTTGGATGTGCGCTGTGTTAAGAAGCAGTGCGGCTTGGTTGGGTTGTGTATCGGAGGACGCATGACTTTCAACCTTCGTCTCTCCCGAGCCCGTATGGGAGTTGTAGCGATGAGACAAGATAGTAGCTACTAACAATTGGATACAACGAAATTGAGGTAAAATTCACAAAAAAAAGTTGAACACAGGTTGAAAATATCCTGATGAAAATAAATATCCTATAAATCACATTGGCTGCACATGCTAATGAGGAAAACACTAGTTACGGATGTAGTATATCTGGTAATGAGGAAACCACTAGTTATGGATGTAGTATATCTGGTAATGAGGAAACCACTAGTTATGGATGTAGTATATCTGGTAATGAGGAAACCACTAGTTATGGACGTAGTATAGTATATCTGGTAATGAGGAAACCACTAGTTATGGATGTAGTATATCTGGTAATGAGGAAACCACTAGTTATGGATGTAGTATATCTGGTAATGAGGAAACCACTAGTTATGGACGTAGTATAGTATATCTGGTAATGAGGAAACCACTAGTTATGGATGTAGTATATCTGCTAATGAGGAAACCACTAGTTATGGATGTAGTATATCTGCCAGGAGCAAAAATGGTGAGCGAAGATTTGAGTTTTTCACAATGTATTCTGAATGTTACCGCACATTATCATCTCAAGATCGTAGGCTGCAAAATTAGCCTCCGTTTCCAGGTTGTTTATGAGAACATTTAACTCTGGGATTATAATCGTAAGGCTCGTTATAATGTCCTGCAAAATATAATGTTTGTGTCATTGTCACAAATCAACCGCTTTGTCGGAACTAGAAGCACAAGCATTTCGCTACACTCGTATTAACATCTGCTAACCATGTGTATGTGACAAATAAAATTTGATTTATACTTTAAAAAAATACCTCAACCAGTAAAAATGCTCTTTGGCTTTGCAACCAGCCTATCAATGAGTGTTAGCATTCAAGCTAATAAAAATAATTGTAAAAATAACTGCAGATTTCCCTTTTAACAACCACACATCAGTTCAACAACTGCAGATTTCCCTTTTAACAACCACACATCAGTTCAACAACTGCAGATTTCCCCTTTAACAACCACACATCAGTTCAACAACTGCAGATTTCCCTTTTAACAACCACACATCAGTTCAACAACTGCAGATTTCCCTTTTAACAACCACACATCAGTTCAACAACTGAGTTTATGTTTTCAGAAAGTACTTACTGGTGTTAATCAGCATCAAGAATAAAGTATTTTGCAAATATCACAACCAAATATACAAGATATTACCTTAGCGACTGTTTCAAGTAATAATCAAAACAAAAACAACAGTTGCCTATGACAACCGTAAAAAAATATATATATATATATTCAGAACTAATAACCGCACTGTCAATCAAGTGAACACCGCTCGTCTCATTGGTGAGTAATGGTGGTTGACCTTCGTGGTATAATTGACGTTCTAGAGCAGGGGTGTCAAAGTCAAATGGACGGAGGGCCAAATAAAAAAATCAGCTACAAGACGAGGGCCGGACTGTTCGAATGTTCATTGAAAAATTTTTAAATGACGCATATAGTCTAGTGAACCTAATTGAACCTACTGAAAACCTAACAAATATATTACAATATGATCAGATAAATAAAGCAATATTTTCTTATGGCTCTGTCAGTAATCTTTAATTTTCAACAGACACAAAAGACAAATTTCCTTTATATAAATATCCCCATAACATGAACATTAAATGAAAGAAACCGGTATTCAAGGCACCATCAGTAGACTATATTTTCTATTTTAGCAAAAGTGGGCTAAATTTACTTCAAAGAAAAAACAATAATAGCAATTTTCTATCATCCACTCAACTGAAATATTTTTAAAATATAATTGGATTGAAATACAAAAAAATAAAGTGCAAAAATCTATTAATCAAAAACAACACTTTGTTTAAGGAGAAGTAACATGCAGTGAAAACAAATATTACATTTTAACTTTTAAACTTGAACTGAGTAAAAACTCTAAATATGTGATTGCACAGTAATGTTCACTTGTTTGAGGTTGAGGGTGATACTTGGTGGTGTCCCATCTTTTCCACAAGTTCATCAATGTTCGGGGTAAGGCTCTGAGCTGAAGAAATCCTCAGAATTGAGTGGAGGTGTTCAGCAGTAAGTCGACTTCTGTGTGATGTTTTGTTCAGGTTCATCAAAGAAAACAGTTGTTCACACAGGTATGTGCTGCCAAACATAGACAACGTTTGAGCAGCCTGGATGCGCAGCTGGGGCATTGTGCCGGGGAGGAAACGGGCGAACTCCGCAGCACCCACTGCCACATATTTTGCCCTCAGTGCATCATTGCATTGGAGGTCAATCAACTCCATTTGGAGGTTTGGTGGTGAGCTTTCCACGTCAACAGCAAATGGGTTACCGAGCAGTTCCAACCTGCTTTTTTGTGCTTCAAAGTCAGCAAATCGGCGTCGAAAGTCAGCGGCAAGCATACCTATTTTATCAGCCAACTGTGTGCTCGGGAACGCACTGGTAGAGAGCTTCTCTTTCATGGTCTGGCAGCTGGGAAAGTGGCTCAAATTTTCTTTCCGCATCTGCGTCTCCCACAGAGTCAGTTTGGTTTTAAATGCCTTCACTGTACTGTACATATCAGAGATGACACGATCCCGACCCTGCAGCTGCAAGTTTATTGCATTCAGATGACTCGTAATGTCACACAGAAAAGCCATTTCACACAGAAACATTTCGTCTCGGAGTTGTGTTGTGTCTTTCCCTTTGCTGTCCAAGAACAGACAAATCTCCTCACGAAGCTCGAAACATCTTTGAAGCACCTTTCCCTGGCTTAGCCATCGCACCTCTGTGTGATAAGGCAAATCACCATGCTCCGTTTCTAACTCCGTCAGAAATGCCTTGAACTGGCGGTGATTCAAACCTTTGGCTCTGATAAAGTTAACTGTGCGCGTGATGATGCTCATTACATGCTCCATTTTCAAGGCTTTACCGCACAACGCTTCCTGGTGTATGATACAATGATAAGCTGTCAGCTCACCTGTCGCGTTTTCCTCTTGCATCTTTTCCCGTATCTTCGCCACCAGTCCGCTCCTGTGTCCACACATCGCAGGTGCTCCGTCGGTTGTCAAACCCACGAGTTTTTCCCAAGGCAGCTCCATCTCATTTACACATCTTGACACCTCTTCATACAAATCATGCCCCGTAGTTGTGCCATGCATAGGACGTAAAGCCAAAAACTCCTCTGTCACGCTTAGGTTGGAGTCCACTCCGCGGATGAAAATTGACAACTGGGCAATGTCAGAAATGTCGGTGCTCTCATCCACAGCCAAGGAATATGCAATAAAATCTTTTCCCTTTTTCACAAGCTGCTCTTTTAGATTGATGGACAACTGGTCTACTCTCTCGGCAATGGTGTTTCTGCTCAGACTCACATTTAAAAAGAGTTGCCTTTTTTCTGGGCAAACTTCGTCACAAACTTTAATCATGCAGTTTTTGATGAAATCCCCCTCCGTAAATGGCCGGGCTGATTTAGCGATCTCTTCTGCCAAAATAAAACTGGCCTTGACAGCAGCCTGGCCTTGTGATTTGGCTTTTTTGAACAGAGCCTGTCGAGATTTGAGGCCTCGTTTTAATTCCTCTGCCTTTTGTAGCCTTTGTTCCATGTCCATATTCTTGTTTTTGTCCGCGTGTTTCGTTTCATAATGTCGTCTCAGATTATACTCTTTCAGTACCGCCACACTTTCTCCACACAAAAGACACACAGGTTTTCCAGCTACCTTCGTGAACATATACTCCGACTCCCACCTTGTTTGAAACCCCCGGTTCTCAGTATCCACCTTCCGTTTTGCCATTTTTGATGGGTATCTGAAAGTTAATTTTACTGTGATGCTGACGACTGCTGTGCCAATAAATATTGAAATGAAGCAGCCTACTGCTCGGTGCGTCACCTTTGCATTGTGGGAAATGTAGTATTGGTGCGTGTAAAAGATCTGCGGGCTGCCGGCTTGCTGCGGGCCGGTTCTAATAATAAATCAAGATCATCCCAGGGGCCGTAAAAAACCTTCTTGCGGGCCGGATGTGGCCCGCGGGCCTTGACTCTGACATATGTGTTCTAGAGTGTCTGGGGGATTTGCACAGGAACCGAACTTGACCCGGGTTAAACAACGTTTTGCCGATTTAGATTTCATACATTGTTTTGTTGCAAGTTGAAAGAGTCTGGAATTAATGCAAAACACTGGTAATAAAAAACGATTTTATCACACAAAAGTACGCTACATTTTTAATCTCTGGACCCCCGGGATGACAAATCAGAGCAGCAACTGTCCAGACTTTGGGACAGTTTTTCCTGTAGAAGTTCAATAACAAAGATGTCACTCTGCCCCCCCCCCCCCCCTAAAAAGCCACAATCAAATCAACCAACCAACCTGCAGTTGAAACAATAAAGCGTCATTCCGCCACTTCATAAACGTTTATGATGTAACAATGATGTGATGATGTAATTACACATTCCACCACTGTTTAGGTAATAAGATGATGGATGGGGCTGGAGAAATGTAACTACTCTAAAATTCCTATCCACGATATCAACATTCTAGTTTTAACCACGTTTTCAGGCTACACAGTGTTGGTTTACACCACAAACCCTTGACGTGCCTTATCTATATAAACTGGTTACCAACGTAATTAGAACAGTAAAAAGTTGTCATACTCCTGGTATACGGTCTGATATACCATGGCTGTCAGCCAATCAGCATTCAGGGCGGGAACCACACAGTTTATAATCTTCAAAAATCAATGGCTATAAATACATAATTTAAAAGCAACTGTAGATTTCCCTTTTAAAACCACACATCAGTTCAACTGCAGAGTTTAAGCCTCTGTTTTTAAGACAGTACTTACTAGTGTTTTTCAGGCCCAGGTTTCCCAAAAGCATTTCACGGCTAACTTCATCTGTAGAACCATGCCTAGACGCCTTAAAATGACTTTGGGAAACGGGGCCCAGATATCCAGTTTCCTCCTCCTCCCTTTTCGATGTAACAGTCATCTCCCCCTCCTCCTCTTTTACTCCAAAAATGGCATCCTCCTCCTCTTTCACTCTGAACGCGTCTTCTTCTTCTTTCACTGAAACGTCTTTCTCTTCTTTCACTATAACAGCTTCACCCTCTACTTCTCTTTTTACTGTAACAGCTTCTTCTTCCTCCTCCTCTCTGACGAGAGCTTCTTTCTCCGTCCAGCAGACCTCCTCTTCTTTAGCAGGAGGAGAGTAGCTTAGTGAACGCATGGTCGGAGATGTTAGCTAGCTAGGCTAATGCTAACTTAACCAGCCCGCTAGCTGACTAATAACAACACCGCAAATATTAAATTAAATCTGATAACTAACTAGACGACAGAAGTGTGTTTAAAACACAGCTTTATTGGTTAATCTATTTTGTCTATCAAGCTACCGAGGTGTCTGACTAACTGTTGCTGCTGTTGAAAGAAGCGTTCCGTCCACTAGATTATACGTCACACCAGCAGCATCGCCTTAAAGTCCCAATGCTTTTTGCTGACTGGGGTAAAACGCAGTTTATTTTTTTTATATATTTTTTTTATTAATAACAAATCAATACATAAAGCACATGAGGGAACACAAGCATACATAGATTACAAACAATAGACAATCGAGCTAGGGGGTACAATATCACATTACAATTACACAAGGACCTTAAGGGACATGCATATACTTACAATTCTAACAGCTTTTTTGTTAGTAGAGCATTTAACCGTCTTAAAATACAGTTCAATTTCTTTTTGTAGGGTACGAAAATGTGGTTTTCTGTTAGCAAATGTACATTTGTGTATATGAAATTTGGCCAAAAGAATAATGAAATTAATTACATAAAAATGATTCCGCTTATTTCTATTGTATGTAAAGAATCCAAACAGTACATCTCTCCACAATAGTGTAAAATCTTCATAAATGTGTTCAATTATAAACCTACTGATGTCTTGCCACAGTTTTCTTACATGCATACAATGCCAAAAAAGATGCACAACTGTTTCTGGGTGGTCATTACAAAAGGAGCAATTTGAGTTGATGTTTTCCTTAAACTTCTTCATATAGTGGTTGGCAGGATAATATTTATGAATAATTTTAAAGGAAACTTCCTTAATTTTGTTAACAAGTAGGTATGTGTGTGGCAACATCCAAACTTTTTTCCCACAGATATTATCAATAAATCCATTCCAATAAGGCATGACATAAGGCATGACATAAGGCATGACATACAACAAACATCCTGCTGAAACAAGGTTCGTATCGCTCTGTTGTTGAATGGACCAAAAGAGAAACAAATCTTTCCTACTGATGAGTCAACAGGGTCAACAGAAGGTAGGCTCTGAGGGTCTTGACCCGTTCCTGAATAACATAGCAACACCTGAGGGAATGGCATCTAAAACAATTGCAAAATCTTTAGGTGTTACAGGGACCTTGTAAAGTGATAAGAATTCTTTATAACTGAGTAAAATACCCTCTGCATTTACAGTTAGTCAGACACCTCGGTAGCTTGCTAGACAAAATAGATTAACCAATAAAGCTGTGTTTTAAACACACTTCTGTTACCAATAGGATATTATTTCGGAAGGTAAAACGCAGTTGAGTAAAATATATATTATAGCGTGACGTGTAATCTAGTAGACAGGACGCTTCTTCAACAACAACAGCTAGTCAGCCACCTCGGTAGCATGCAACTGACAGTATACGGTCAAGACTGGAGTTAAGTCCTGAATTAGGTCTTAATTGTTTAACATGTTACTCATTAAACAGACGCAGATCGACTTACATTAGCGTATATGCATACATTTTCATACTGGTCCCGCTCGGGTATCAAACCAACAACCCTGGCGTTGTGTGCGGCATGGTTTACCAACTGAGCTACACGAAACTATTATCACCTCATGTATCCTCGTGTATTCGTAACGTACATATTCACATGTAGCTACAGGTCTGCATTAAACTACTCTAACAGTATATATTCATAATGTACATGTAACAGTATAACTTTAGACCGTCCCCTCGCCCATACCCGGGCGCGAACCAGGGACCCTCTGCACACATCAACAACAATCACCCTCGAAGCATCGTTACCCATCGCTCTACAAAAGCCGCGGCCCTTGCAAAGCAAGGGGAACCACTACTTCAAGGTCTCAGAGCAAGTGACGTCACTGATTGAACCGCTATTTAGCGCGCACCGCTAACTAAGCTAGCCGTTCCACATCCGTTACATACATATTCACATGTAGGTTTGCATTAAACTATTCTACCAGTATATATTCATAATGTACATATTCACACGTCTGCATAGACGAAAGTATTGGCTGTAAGAAGTCAGACAAAACATATTTGCTCATCTCTAAATGAATAAACAATGTAGTGAGTATTTTTCTAAACTGCGTTACCCATTCCAGTCAGCTGACGGCAATACGCGACCTTCAGATGGTGACGTCATATTTAGTGGACCACACGACACCGGAAGCTGTTTCACCAACACGAATACTTTTTGTGTATATTGATCTCGGTGTTTTTAACACAATCCTCTTTACGTATCTACTATTTAACTTAAAGTAATTTGCTTGTTAAATGTACAAATGTGTTGATTATACTGAGTCTAGCACTAAGCTTATCGTTAATGCTAGCTAGCCCGACCATGAACTCACTGAACGACTACCCTCCTGTTAAAGAAGAGGCGGTCTGCTGGGCGGAGAAAGAAGCTCTGGGGCTGAACATTGTCCAGAAAGAAGAGAAGGGGGATATTATAGTGAAAGAAGAGAAAGAGCATTTTAGAGTGAAAGAAGAAGAGGGGATAGAGGCTGTCACAGTGGAAGAAGAGGAGGGGATAGAGGCTGTCACAGTGGAAGAAGAGGAGGGGATAGAGGCTGTCACAGTGGAAGAAGAGGAAGAAGCTTTCAGAATGAAAGAGGAGGAAGAGGAAGCCATCAGTATCACATTGAAAGAAGAGAAGGATGTTACAGTGAAAGAAGAGACAGAACATTTTAGAGTGAAAGATGAAGAGGGGATAGAGACAGATAGTCACAGTGAAAGAAGAGGAAGTAGAAGCTTTCAGAATGAAAAGGGAGGAAGAGGAGGCTGTCACCTTGAAAGAAGAAGAGGAGGATGTTTTGGGAGATGAAGGAGAGGAAGAGGAGACTGAAGATCTGATTAACACCAGTGAGTACCGTCTTAATAACACAGCCAGAAACTCTGCAGTTGTTGAACTAATGTGTGGTTTTAAAGCCAAAGGGTCATTGCACTGAAATGTGCACCTCACCAGAACCCCAAATATAAGCTTGTAAACAAACACTGTATTTGACTCAAAACGTGTTTAAAACCATCATTTTGATCTCATGGTGGGTCCTTGCATCCACAGCTCTGTCTATGAATTAGAGATGTTCCATTTGTTCAAACCCTCAGCTACTCTCCCCTATCTGTTTATTAGGACAGCGGAGATATAAAACGTTTAAGTACCAATAAGGAGTATGGTATTTATGGCTCTACCTTTCTCACACTTTATTATTCATGATTCTTTGATGATTATCCCTAATCATGTTAGCATCCATATTAATATACAAGTGTTCAGAAACATATTCTATTCTTGTGTGACTCGTATGATACGATAAATTATTTACTGTTCATTTCTGTTGGGAACAACATCATCTGAAACACAACCAAAACAAACTGCAAATGTATCCAACAAGTTTGTAGAGTCACAAGCTTGATGTAGTCATCGTGTTCTAGGAATATGGGACCAAATATTTTAAGTCACATAGAAATGAATTTGTCCAAATACTTATGAGGCATTCAAATGTAGGGACTAGATATTTTATTTCTAAATGGTAAAACTGATATGTATGAATATACCCTCAACTAAAAGGTGACATTCTGTTCCTTTGTCTCATATGAAACATTTGATCTCCAATCTAACATGCTGGAGTACAGAGCCACATTAAACTGTTATCTTCCCTGTCTAGATAAATACGTAGGGGAACACAGAGCCACATTAAACTGTTATCTTCCCTGTCTAGATAAATACGTAGGGGAGTATAGAGCCACATTAAACTGTTATCTTCCCTGTCTAGATAAATACGAAGGGGAGTATAGAGCCACATTAAACTGTTATCTTCCCTGTCTAGATAAATACGTAGTGGAGTATAGAGCCACATTAAACTGTTATCTTCCCTGTCTAGATAAATACGTAGTGGAACACAGAGCCACATTAAACTGTTATCTTCCCTGTCCAGATAAATACGTAGGGGAACACAGAGCCACATTAAACTGTTATCTTCCCTGTCTAGATACATACGTAGGGGAGTATAGAGCCACATTAAACTGTTATCTTCCCTGTCTAGATAAATACGTAGGGGAGTATAGAGCCACATTAAACTGTTATCTTCCCTGTCTAGATAAATACGTAGGGGAGTATAGAGCCACATTAAACTGTTATCTTCCCTGTCTAGATAAATACGTAGTGGAGTATAGAGCCACATTAAACTGTTATCTTCCCTGTCTAGATAAATACGTAGTGGAACACAGAGCCACATTAAACTGTTATCTTCCCTGTCTAGATAAATACGTAGGGTATAAATAGTTTAAGCATTAAGGCCCATATACCACAGGTATGACAACCTGATCAATAATATCACAGGTATGACAACCTGATCAATAATACCACAGGTATGACAACCTGATCAATAATATCACAGGTATGACAACCTGATCAATAATACCACAGGAATGACAACCTGATCAATAATACCACAGGTATGACAACCTGATCAATAATACCACAGGTATGACAACCTGATCAATAATACCACAGGTATGACAACCTGATCAATAATACCACAGGAATGTCAACCTGATCAATAATACCACAGGAATGACAACCTGATCAATAATACCACAGGAATGTCAACCTGATCAATAATACCACAGGTATGACAACCTGATCTACATGAATGCAGCTTCCACTTCATTAAAGCCGTTACCCAATCACAGGGATGGATAACTCTGGAAAGAGGAGGGCAGATTACTGGTAGGAGTTACCCAATCACAGGGATGGATAACTCTGGAAAGAGGAGGGCAGATTACTGGTAGGAGTTACCCAATCACAGGGATGGATAACTCTGGAAAGAGGAGGGCAGATTACTGGTAGGAGTTACCCAATCATAGGGATAAAATGCAAATTAATTACTTAAAAATCATACAATGTGATTTTCTGGATTTTTGTTTTAGATTCCATCTCTCACAGTTGAAGTGTACCTATGATAAAAAATTACAGACCTCTACATGCTTTGTAAGTAGGAAAACCTGCAAAATCGGCAGTGTTTCAAAGACTTGTTCTCCCCACTGTATACATCATTATTTATCATTATATATATAAACCTAAACTTAACTAGACTAAACCTGATAGTATAACAATAGTAGTAATTCATGTTTTATATACAACACTTTTCATCACAAAGACAATCTCAGACTGTAAAAACTGCCAAAACTAACAAAACACATGTAGAGATCTGGCAGGTCTTGGTGATGGTCTTCCACAGATTCAGATGATGTGTTGTTCAGTCAGACAGTTCAGAAAGGATGGGCAGTAGTTTAAAAGGAGGGAGCAACGATGTCACAGAGGGAGCAGCGATGTCACAGAGGGAGCAGCGATGTCACAGAGGGAGCAGCGATGTCACAGAGGGAGCAGCGATGTCACAGAGGGAGCAGCGATGTCACAGAGGGGGCAGTGATGTCACAGAGGGAGCAGCGATGTCACAGGAGGGAGCAGCGATGTCACCGAGGGAGCAGCGATGTCACAGGAGGGAGCAACGATGTCCCAGAGGGGGCAGCGATGTCACAGAGGGGGCAGCGATGTCACAGAGGGAGCAGCGATGTCACAGAGGGGGCAGCGATGTCACAGAGGGGGCAGCGATGTCACAGAGGGGGCAGCGATGTCACAGAGGGGGCAGCGATGTCACAGAGGGGGCAGCGATGTCACAGAGGGAGCAGCGATGTCACCGAGGGGAGCAGCGATGTCACCGAGGGGAGCAGCGATGTCACCGAGGGGAGCAGCGATGTCACAGAGGGAGCAGCGATGTCACAGAGGGAGCAGCGATGTCACAGAGGGAGCAGCGATGTCACAGAGGGAGCAGCGATGTCACAGAGGGAGCAGAGACTTCACAGAGGGAGCAGCGACGTCACAGAGGGAGCAGCGACGTCACAGGAGGGAGCAGCGATGTCCCAGAGGGGGCAGCGATGTCCCAGAGGGGGCAGCGATGTCACAGAGGGAGCAGCGATGTCACAGAGGGGGCAGCGATGTCACAGAGGGGGCAGCGATGTCACAGAGGGAGCAGCGATGTCACAGAGGGAGCAGCATCAGTCAGTTTCTCAGACCGGAGCTCTTCACCAGGCTCCTACTCGACATGGAGCCAGTTTTATCATGTAGAAATTTCATTCAGGTTTCTATTAAGTATTTAACTAAATAATCTGTTTGTCTTTGGCAGGAGAGAGACCAGACTCTCACTCTGACAGCGGGAAGAGTCCTTCAGGGGAACCAGACCCAGAGACACCCAAACCAGGGAGACAACACCACTGCTCCCAATGTGAAAAGAGATTTTCCCAATCATGGGACCTAAAACGGCATGAGAGGATACACACAGGGGAGAAGCCTTTCCAATGTTCCCAGTGTGGAAAGTGTTTTACTTTGTTAGGAAACCTGAGGGAGCATAAGAGAATACACTCTGGATAGAAACCGTTCAACTGTTCCCAGTGTGGAAAGAGTTTCGCCTGGTTAGGGAGCCTGAAGCAGCATGAGAGGATACACACAGGGGAAAAGCCTTTCCAATGTTCCCAGTGTGGAAAGCGTTTTACCCGCTTAAGGAGCCTGAAGGAGCATGAGAGGATACACACAGGGGAAAAGCCCTACCAATGCTCCCTGTGTGGAAAGAGTTTTACCCAGTTAGGGACCCTAAAAGAACACGAGACAACACACGCACAAGAAAAGCTCTACCAATGCTCCCTGTGTGGAAAGAGTTTTATCAATTTAAGACATCTGAATAAACATGAAAGAATACATACACAGGAGGAGAAGTCATACCACTGCTCTCAGTGTGGAAATACATTTTCCCAGGCAGAGGACCTGAAATCACATGAGAGAATAGAGAGACTGTGTTCCGACTTGTGTTTTTGACTGAGAATTTAGGTTTTTGTTTATGCCAAATGAAATCCTATTGTTTATATGAAATCATTAACAAAATAGACCTACTCTTTTCAAGTTTTCATCTGGAGATGATAAATACTAACTTTCATCCATTACGAGTATAAACCCTCTAATATTATTCATTATGTTTTTGGGATATTGCTAAATGTTAATTATTATATAGATGAATGGAGTTTTGGATTTCTTGATTCTAACCTTAAACCTCTTGGATTTGATGTGATCTGGCTTTTCGCTAAATTAATTTGATTGAATACATGATTTAGATATTGCACCATGTACATTATGGAATAGATTAATAGAATGAGCATTTCTTGATTTTGAACTTTATAACCTCTTGAATTTAGTCGTTTTGTTTCATTGAGTTAATTTGTTTACTAGTCGTCAAGCTAAAGGACGATGACAATGTGATGGCGTTTTTATAACAACATTGATAAGTTGTTGACATGAAAAATATGAACGTTCCCATCAATTCCACTATGTAGAAGCAGTATAGAGATAGTGAAAGAAATGAAAAATAAAAAGTAGAATAAGGCTCCATGGTAGCTAATACAGTAGAGTAGAATAAGGCCCCATGGTAGCTAATACAGTAGAATAGAATAAGGCTCCATGGTAGCTAATACATTAGAATAGAATAAGGCTCCATGGTAGCTAATACATTATATTAAGGCTCCATGGTAGCTAATACATTATAATAGAATAAGGCTCCATGGTAGCTAATACAGTAGAATAGAATAAGGCTCCATGGTAGCTAATACAGTAGAGTAGAATAAGGCACCATGGTAGCTAATACAGTAGAGTAGAATAAGGCTCCATGGTAGCTAATACAGTAGAATAGAATAAGGCTCCATGGTAGCTAATACAGTAGAATAGAATAAGGCTCCATGGTAGCTAATACAGTAGAATAGAATAAGGCTCCATGGTAGCTAATACAGTAGAATAGAATAAGGCTCCATGGTAGCTAATACATTAGAATAGAATAAGGCTCCATGGTAGCTAATACAGTAGAGTAGAATAAGGCACCATGGTAGCTAATACATTATAATAGAATAAGGCTCCATGGTAGCTAATACATTATATTAAGGCTCCATGGTAGCTAATACATTATAATAGAATAAGGCTCCATGGTAGCTAATACAGTAGAATAGAATAAGGCTCCATGGTAGCTAATACATTAGAATATAATAAGGCTCCATGGTAGCTAATACAGTAGAGTAGAATAAGGTACCATGGTAGCTAATACATTATAATAGAATAAGGCTCCATGGTAGCTAATACATTAGAATAGAATAAGGCTCCATGTTAGCTAATACAGTAGAGTAGAATAAGGCACCATGGTAGCTAATACAGTATAATATAATAAGGCTCCATGGTAGCTAATACAGTATAATATAATAAGGCTCCATGGTAGCTAATACATTATAATAAGGCTCCATGGTAGCTAATACATTATAATAGAATAAGGCTCCATGGTAGCTAATACATTATAATAAGGCACCATGTTAGCTAATACAGTAGAGTAGAATAAGGCACCATGGTAGCTAATACATTATAATATTATAAGGCTCCATGGTAACTAATACATTATAATATTATAAGGCTCCATGGTAACTAATACATTATAATAAGGCTCCATGGTAGCTAATACAGTAGAGTAGAATAAGGCACCATGGTAGCTAATACATTATAATATTATAAGGCTCCATGATAGCTAATACATTAGAATAAGGCTCCATGGTAGCTAATACAGTAGAGTAGAATAAGGCTCCATGGTAACTAATACATTATAATATTATAAGGCTCCATGGTAACTAATACAGTAGAATAGAATAAGGCTCCATGGTAGCTAATACATTATAATAAGGCTCCATGGTAGCTAATACATTATAATAAGGCTCCATGGTAGCTAATACATTATAATATAATAAGGCTCCATGGTAGCTAATACATTATAATATAATAAGGCTCCATGGTAGCTAATACATTATAATATAATAAGGCTCCATGGTAGCTAATACATTATAATATAATAAGGCTCCATGGTAGCTAATACATTATAATAGAATAAGGCTCCATGGTAGCTAATACATTATAATAAGGCTCCATGGTAGCTAATACATTATAATAAGGCTCCATGGTAGCTAATACAGTAGAGTAGAATAAGGCACCATGGTAGCTAATACATTATAATATTATAAGGCTCCATGATAGCTAATACATTAGAATAAGGCTCCATGGTAGCTAATACATACTGACTAGTCTATTACATGTATCCTATACTGACTAGTCTGTTACATGTATCCTATACTGACTAGTCTATTTATCCACTAGGTCTAATACATGTATCCTATACTGACTAGTCTAATACATGTATCCTGTACTGACTAGTCTATTACATGTATCCTATACTGACTAGTCTATTACATGTATCCTATACTGACTAGTCTAATACATGTATCCTATACTGACTAGTCTATTTATCTATTAGGTCTATTACATGTGTCCTATACTGACTAGTCTATTACATGTATTCTATACTGACTAGTCTAATACATGTATCCTATACTGACTAGTCTATTACATGTATCCTATACTGACTAGTCTATTACATGTATCCTATACTGACTAGTCTGTAACATGTATCCTATACTGACTAGTCTATTACATGTATCCTATACTGACTAGTCTATTACATGTATCCTATACTGACTAGTCTATTACATGTATCCTATACTGACTAGTCTATTACATGTATCCTATACTGACTAGTCTATTTATCCATTAGGTCTATTACATGTATCCTATACTGACTAGTATATTTATCCATTAGGTCTAATGAATTTATGCATGTTGATTTTGTCCATCCACACCAGACGCGATCAGGACACGCAGGTTGAAATATCAAAATGAACTCTGAACCAAGTACATTAATTTTGGGACAGGTCGAAAAGCATTCATGGCAATTTAGCTAGTTCGCTTGCTGTTGTTAGCTAATTTGTCCTGGGATATTAACATTGGGTTGTTATGTTATCTGTAATGCACAAGGTCCTCTGGTCCTACAATGAATCCATGATTGCATGCTGTCAGGCTGTATCACCGCCTGGTACAGCAACTGCACCAAACAGCTACTATCTCAAGGCCATCAGACTGTTAAATAGCCATCACTGGCCAGCCTCCACCCAGTACCCTGCCCTGAACTTAATCCCTGTCACTAGCTGGCTACCGCCCGGTACTCAACACTGCTCGTTCAAGGCTGCTGCCCTATGTACATAGACATGGAATCACTGGTCACTTTAATAATGGAACCCTGGTCACTAATAATGGAACACTGGTCAATAATAATGGAACACTGGTCACTTTAATAATGGAACACTGGTCACTAATAATGGAACACTGGTCAATAATAATGGAACACTGGTCACTTTAATAATGGAACACTGGTCAATAATAATGGAATCACTGGTCACTTTAATAATGGAACCCTGGTCACTAATAATGGAACACTGGTCACTTTAATAATGGAACACTGGTCACTAATAATGGAACACTGGTCAATAATAATGGAACACTGGTCACTTTAATAATGGAACACTGGTCACTAATAATGGAACACTGGTCAATAATAATGGAACACTGGTCACTTTAATAATGGAACACTGGTCACTTTAATAATGGAACACTGGTCACTAATAATGGAACACTGGTCAATAATAATGGAACACTGGTCACTTTAATAATGGAACACTGGTCACTTTAATAATGGAACACTGGTCACTAATAATGGAACACTGGTCACTAATAATGGAACACTGGTCACTAATAATGGAACACTGGTCAATAATAATGGAACACTGGTCACTTTAATAATGGAACACTGGTCACTTTAATAATGGAACACTGGTCACTAATAATGGAACACTGGTCAATAATAATGGAACACTGGTCACTTTAATAATGGAACACTGGTCACTTTAATAATGGAACACTGGTCACTAATAATGTAACACTGGTCACTTTAATAATGGAACACTGGTCACTATAATAATGGAACACTGGTCACTTTAATAATGGAACACTGGTCAATAATAATGGAACACTGGTCACTATAATAATGGAACACTGGTCACTTTAATAATGGAACACTGGTCACTTTGATAATGGACCACTGGTCACTTTAATAATGGAACACTGGTCACTAATAATGGAACACTGGTCACTAATAATGGAACACTGGTCAATAATAATGGAACACTGGTCACTTTAATAATGGAACACTGGTCACTAATAATGGAACACTGGTCAATAATAATGGAACACTGGTCACTTTAATAATGGAACACTGGTCACTAATAATGGAACACTGGTCAATAATAATGGAACACTGGTCACTTTAATAATGGAACCCTGGTCACTAATAATGGAACACTGGTCAATAATAATGGAACACTGGTCACTTTAATAATGGAACACTGGTCACTAATAATGGAACACTGGTCAATAATAATGGAACACTGGTCACTTTAATAATGGAACACTGGTCACTAATAATGGAACACTGGTCAATAATAATGGAACACTGGTCACTTTAATAATGGAACACTGGTCACTTTAATAATGGAACACTGGTCACTAATAATGGAACACTGGTCACTTTAATAATGGAACACTGGTCACTTTAATAATGGGACACTGGTCACTAATAATGGAACACTGGTCAATAATAATGGAACACTGGTCACTTTAATAATGGAACACTGGTCACTTTAATAATGGAACACTGGTCACTAATAATGGAACACTGGTCACTAATAATGGAACACTGGTCACTAATAATGGAACACTGGTCAATAATAATGGAACACTGGTCACTTTAATAATGGAACACTGGTCACTTTAATAATGGAACACTGGTCACTAATAATGGAACACTGGTCAATAATAATGGAACACTGGTCACTTTAATAATGGAACACTGGTCACTTTAATAATGGAACACTGGTCACTAATAATGGAACACTGGTCACTAATAATGTAACACTGGTCACTTTAATAATGGAACACTGGTCACTATAATAATGGAACACTGGTCACTTTAATAATGGAACACTGGTCAATAATAATGGAACACTGGTCACTATAATAATGGAACACTGGTCACTTTAATAATGGAACACTGGTCACTTTGATAATGGACCACTGGTCACTTTAATAATGGAACACTGGTCACTAATAATGGAACACTGGTCACTTTAATAATGGAACACTGGTCACTAATAATGGAACACTTGTCACTTTAATAATGGAACACTGGTCACTAATAATGGAACACTGGTCACTTTATTAATGGAACACTGGTCAATAATAATGGAACACTGGTCACTAATAATGGAACACTGGTCACTTTAATAATGGAACACTGGTCACTAATAATGGAACACTGGTCACTTTAATAATGGAATCACTGGTCACTTTAATAATGGAACACTGGTCACTATAATAATGGAACACTGGTCACTTTAATAATGGAATCACTGGTCACTTTAATAATGGAACACTGGTCACTATAATAATGGAACACTGGTCACTAATAATGGAACACTGGTCACTTTAATAATGGAATCACTGGTTACTTTAATAATGGAACACTGGTCACTTTAATAATGGAACACTGGTCACTATAATAATGGAACACTGGTCCCTTTAATAATGGAACACTGGTCACTTTAATAATGTTTAAATACTGTTTTACACTCTTCATATGTATTTTCATTTAGCTTTGATTTCCTCTAGCTATTCTCCAGTTTGCTCCCAGCCGCTTTCACAGAACGTAGATCACTGTTAAACCATGGTGCAGATTTGTTTGTTTGACTGAATTAATATGACATTTCCTTAAATGCAGTCCGATACGTAGCAGATAGAAAGTATGTTTTAAATGAAATAAAATACACTTTTACTCTCAACGGCGTTTACCAACTCCAGTTAGCAGATGGCGATGAGCGTCTTTCAGGCGACGCTGCCAGTGTGACGTATAATCTAGTGGACGGGACGTTCCTTCCACAACAACAGCTAGTCAGACACCTCGGTTGCTTTCTGGCAAACATAGCTACAACATTCACGCTCTTTACACTGTTTTGGTGTTTTAAAGTTCTGTCGTTTACCTAGTTACCTTATTTAATGTTATATGTACATTGTTACTCAGCTAGCTGGCTTAATAAGTTAGCTTAGAGCTAGGCTAGTCGCTAATGCTACCTAGCTAACATCTCCGACCATGAGTTCACTGAGCTACTCTCCTCCTGATAAAGAAGAGGGGGTCTGCTGGACGGAGGAAGAGGGTCTGTGGCTGAACGTTGTTGTGAAAGAGGAGAAAGAAGAGGAGGAAGTCACCGTTAAAAAACAAGTAGAGGTTGAGTCTGTTCCGGTTAAAGACGAAGAGAAACACGTTACTGTGAAAGAAGAGGAAGACGCGTTCAGAGTGAAAGAGGAGGAGGATGTTACAGTAAAAGAAGAGGAGGATGCATGGGAGGAGGGGGAGATGACTGTCACATTGAAAGAAGACGACGAGGAAGAGACAGAAGATCTGATTAAGACCAGTAAGTACTTTCTTAATAACAGGATCGCAACCTCTGTTAGCCCAATAATGGACGAAAGAAGTCTGACGTGACTCAGTATAGTCCAAGGACCAGACATGTTCTGCTTTGAGGCGAAGTGGCTCCAAAACAGACAAATACTACATCTAAATGTGAATCCATTCTCAATTGTGGTACGGTTCCAGAAACATAAATCTCTCCACTTTCATATCGCATCAAAAATAATTTCACAAATATACTCTTACTGCAGCATACTGTTCTAACCGGTTTTAACACAGTTGCAGCCGACAGCGTTTTTCAGCGACAACACATTTGTGGCGTCCGTATTCCGTTTACACACAGGTGTTAGGAGTCGCTGATAGCTAATTAGGCCAGGTACGCCCCTGTCTATCATCTGTCTTCCATCTGTTTTCCTCCAACGCGCTGAAACATGGAAATATGGCCATGTGGGAACAGTAACCCTATAAAGGTAGCAATTAAACCTTTTGGGCTTTGGGGGGGGGTTAAAATGATCCTGTAAGTGATACATGTTTGACCGAGGGACATGTCAAAATGCTGAATTTGGTCATTCTAGCAAGCTTTTATTCATATAAAAAATTTACTGAATTGGCCATGTGGTCTACATTAAAAGGGTACATGACATGCCCTCCTCAGTGGGTAATGTCAGTCTTGTAGGTGAAATGAAGATTAAGATTGTAACAATGACAGTCCATTTTATATATATATATCATTATTTATCATTATATACATACATATATATATATATATATATATATATATATATATATATATATATATAAAATGATATCATTATTTAGACTTATTGAGGGAAAATCAAGGACTGAAGGGGGGCATGAATAAAAAATGTCAGAGTAATATTTTAATTCATGAGGTGATTGGGGGACTAAACCTGATAGTATAACAATAGTAGTGATGGTCTACCACAGCTTCAGATGATAAGGTGTTAACTAGACTAAACCTGATAGTATAACAATAGTAGTGATGGTCTACCACAGCTTCAGATGATAAGGTGTTAACTAGACTAAACCTGATAGTATAACAATAGTAGTGATGGTCTACCACAGCTTCAGATGATAAGGTGTTAACTAGACTAAACCTGATAGTATAACAATAGTAGTGATGGTCTTCCACAGCTTCAGATGATACAGTGTTGTTCAGTCAGGCAGTTCAGAAAGGCTGGGCAGTAGTTTAAAAGGAGGGAGCAGAGATGTCACAGAGGGAGCAGCGATGTCACAGAGGGGGCAGTGATGTCACAGAGGGGGCAGCGATGTCACAGAGGGGGCAGCGATGTCACAGAGGGGGCAGCGATGTCACAGAGGGAGCAGCGATGTCACAGAGGGACCAGCGACGTCACAGAGGGGGCAGCGACGTCACAGAGGGGGCAGCGACGTCACAGAGGGGGCAGCGACGTCACAGAGGGAGCAGCGTCAGTCAGTTACTCAGACCGGAGCTCTTCACCAGGCTCCTCCTCTAACATGGAGCCAGTTTTATCATGTAGAAGTTTTATTCAGGTCTCTATTAAGTATTTAACTAAATAATCTGTTTGTCTTTGGCAGGAGAGAGACCAGACTCTCACTCTGACAGCGGAAAGAGTCCTTCAGGGGAACCAGACCCAGAGACACCCAAACCAGGGAGACAACACCACTGCTCCCAATGTGAAAAGAGATTTTCCAAATCAGGGGACCTAAAACGGCATGAGAGGATACACACAGGGGAGAAGCCTTTCCAATGTTCCCAGTGTGGAAAGTGTTTTAACCGCTTAAGCAACCTGAAGGCGCATGAGAGGACACACACACATTATTTCCAATGTTCCCACTGTGGGAAGCGTTTTGCCTGCTTAAGCAGGCTGAAGAGGCATGAGAGGACACACACAGGGGGAAATCCTTTCCAATGTTCCCAGTGTGGAAAGCGTTTTACCCGCTTAAAGTGCCTGACGACACATGAGAGGACACACACAGGGGAAAAGCCTTTCCAATGTTCCCAGTGTGGAAAGCATTTTACCCGCTTAAGGAGCCTGGAGGAGCATGAGAGGATACACACAGGGGAAAATCCTTTCCAATGTTCCCAGTGTGGAAAGCATTTTACCCGCTTAAGGAGCCTGGAGGAGCATGAGAGGACACACACAGGGGAAAAGCCTTTCCAATGTTCCCAGTGTGGAAAGCGTTTTACCCGCTTAAGTAGCCTGAAGAAGCATGAAAAGATACACACAGGGGAAAAGCCCTACCAGTGCTCTCATTGTGGAAAGACATTTTCCCAGGCAGAGGACCTGAAATCACATGAGAGAATAGAGAGGCTGTGTTCTGACTTATGTTTTTGACCTGAGAATTTAGGTTTTTGTTTATGCCAAATGAAATCATATTGTTAACATGAAATCATTAACAAAATAGACCTACTCTTTTCAAGTTTTCACCTGGAGATGATAAATACTACCATTCATCCATTGCATACGAGTATAAACCCTCTAATATTGTTCATTATGTTTTGGGGATATTGCTAAATGTTAATTATTTTTTAGATGAATGGAATTTTGGATTTCTTGATTCTAACCTTAAACCTCTTGGATTTGATGTGATCTGGCTTTTCGCTAAATTAATTTGATTGAATACATGATTTAGATATTGCACCATGTAAATTATTGAATAGATTAATAGAATGTGCATTTCTTGATTTTGAACATTGAAACCTCTTGAATTTAGTAATTTTGTTTCATTTAGATAATTTGTTTACTAGTCGTCAAGCTAAAGGACGATGAAAATGTGATGGCGTTTTTATAACAACATTGATAAGTTGTTGACCTGAAAAACATGAATGTTCCCACCAATTCCACTATGTAGAAGCAGTATAGAGTTGTTTACTTTGATATTATCTGTTGACTGAATAAATCAGAATTTGCATTGAATACAGATGTGTAGTAGATGTGAAGTTTATTTTAAATTCTCACCAATCGATCAACAAAAACGTGTCTTTGTCAGTCTCAATATAATATTAAACTTTTGAAAGAAATGAAAAATAAAAAGTAGAATAAGGCTCCATGTTAGCTAATGCATTATTATATTATAAGGCTCCATGGTAGCTAATGCATTATTATATTATAAGGCTCCATGGTAGCTAATACATTAGAATATTATAAGGCTCCATGGTAGCTAATACATTATAATATAATAAGGCTCCATGGTAGCTAATACATTATAATATAATAAGGCTGATTGGTAGCTAATACATTAGAATAAGGCACCATGGTAGCTAATACATTATAATAGAATAAGGCACCATGGTAGCTAATACAGTAGAATAGAATAAGGCACCATGGTAGCTAATACATTATAATATAATAAGGCACCATGGTAGCTAATACATTATAATATAATAAGGCTGATTGGTAGCTAATACATTAGAATAAGGCACCATGGTAGCTAATACATTATAATAGAATAAGGCACCATGGTAGCTAATACAGTAGAATAGAATAAGGCACCATGGTAGCTAATACATTATAATAGAATAAGGCTCCATGGTAGCTAATACATTATAATATAATAAGGCACCACGGTAGCTAATACATTATAATATAAGAAGGCACCATGGTAGCTAATACATTATAATATTATAAGGCTCTATGGTAGCTAGTACATTATAATATAATAAGGCTCCATGGTAGCTAATACATTATAATATAATAAGGCTCCATGGTAGCTAATACATTATAATATAATAAGGCTCCATGGTAGCTAATACATTATAATATAATAAGGCTCCATGGTAGCTAATACATTATAATAAGGCTCCATGGTAGCTAATACATTATAATATAATAAGGCTCCATGGTAGCTAATACATTATAATATAATAAGGCTCCATGGTAGCTAATACATTATAATATAATAAGGCTCCATGGTAGCTAATACATTATAATATAATAAGGCTCCATGGTAGCTAATACATTATAATATAATAAGGCTCTACAGTAGCTAATACATTATAATATAATAATGCTCTATGGTAGCTAATACATTATAATATAATAAGGCTCCATGGTAGCTAATACAGTAGAATAGAATAAGGCTCCATGGTAGCTAATACATTATAATAGAATAAGGCTCCATGGTAGCTAATACATTATAATATAATAAGGCTCCATGGTAGCTAATACATTATAATATAATAAGGCTCCATGGTAGCTAGTACATTATAATAGAATAAGGCACCATGGTAGCTAATACATTATAATATAATAAGGCTCCATGGTAGCTAATACATTATAATAAGGCTCCATGGTAGCTAATACATTATAATAAGGCTCCATGGTAGCTAATACATTATAATATAATAAGGCTCCATGGTAGCTAATACATTATAATAAGGCTCCATGGTAGCTAATACATTATAATAAGGCTCCATGGTAGCTAATACATTATAATATAATAAGGCACCATGGTAGCTAATACATCATAATAGAATAAGGCACCATGGTAGCTAATACATTATAATATAATAAGGCACCATGGTAGCTAATACATTATAATAGAATAAGGCACCATGGTAGCTAATACATTATAATATAATAAGGCACCATGGTAGCTAATACATTATAATATAATAAGGCACCATGGTAGCTAATACATTATAATATAATAAGGCTCCATGGTAGCTAATACATTATAATAAGGCTCCATGGTAGCTAATACATTATAATATAATAAGGCTCCATGGTAGCTAATACATTATAATATAATAAGGCTCCATGGTAGCTAATACATTATAATATAATAAGGCTCCATGGTAGCTAATACATTATAGTATAATAAGGCTCCATGGTAGCTAATACATTATAATATAATAAGGCTCCATGGTAGCTAATACATTATAATATAATAAGGCTCCATGGTAGCTAATACATTATAATATAATAAGGCTCCATGGTAGCTAATACATTATAATATAATAAGGCTCCATGGTAGCTAATACATTATAATAAGGCTCCATGGTAGCTAATACATTATAATAAGGCTCCATGGTAGCTAATACATTATAATAAGGCTCCATGGTAGCTAATACATTATAATAAGGCTCCATGGTAGCTAATACATTATAATATAATAAGGCTCCATGGTAGCTAATACATTATAATATAATAAGGCTCCATGGTAGCTAATACATCATAATATAATAAGGCACCATGGTAGCAATTACATTATAATATAATAAGGCTCCATGGTAGCTAATACATTATAATATAATAAGGCTCCATGGTAGCTAATACATTATAATATAATAAGGCTCCATGGTAGCTAATACATTATAATATAATAAGGCTCCATGGTAGCTAATACATTATAATATAATAAGGCTCCATGGTAGCTAATACATTATAATATAATAAGGCTCTACAGTAGCTAATACATTATAATATAATAATGCTCTATGGTAGCTAATACATTATAATATAATAAGGCTCCATGGTAGCTAATACATTATAATATAATAAGGCTCCATGTTAGCTAATACATTATAATAGAATAAGGCTCCATGGTAGCTAATACATTATAATATAATAAGGCTCCATGGTAGCTAATACATTATAATATAATAAGGCTCCATGGTAGCTAGTACATTATAATAGAATAAGGCACCATGGTAGCTAATACATTATAATATAATAAGGCTCCATGGTAGCTAATACATTATAATAAGGCTCCATGGTAGCTAATACATTATAATAAGGCTCCATGGTAGCTAATACATTATAATATAATAAGGCTCCATGGTAGCTAATACATTATAATACGGCTCCATGGTAGCTAATACATTATAATAAGGCTCCATGGTAGCTAATACATTATAATATAATAAGGCTCCATGGTAGCTAATACATTATAATATAATAAGGCTCCATGGTAGCTAATACATCATAATATACTAAGGCACCATGGTAGCTAATACATCATAATAGAATAAGGCACAATGGTAGCTAATACATTATAATATAATAAGGCACCATGGTAGCTAATACATTATAATAGAATAAGGCACCATGGTAGCTAATACATTATAATATAATAAGGCACCATGGTAGCTAATACATTATAATATAATAAGGCACCATGGTACCTAATACATTATAATATTATAAGGCTCCATGGTAGCTAGTACATTATAATATAATAAGGCACCATGGTAGCTAATACATTATAATATAATAAGGCACCATGGTAGCTAATACATTATAATATAATAAGGCTCCATGGTAGCTAATACATTATAATAAGGCTCCATGGTAGCTAATACATTATAATATAATAAGGCTCCATGGTAGCTAATACATTATAATATAATAAGGCTCCATGGTAGCTAATACATTATAATATAATAAGGCTCCATGGTAGCTAATACATTATAGTATAATAAGGCTCCATGGTAGCTAATACATTAAAATATAATAAGGCTCCATGGTAGCTAATACATTATAATATAATAAGGCTCTACAGTAGCTAATACATTATAATATAATAAGGCTCTATGGTAGCTAATACATTATAATAAGGATCCATGGTAGCTAATACATTATAAAATAATAAGGCTCCATGGTAGCTAATACATTATAATAAGGCTCCATGGTAGCTAATACATTATAATAAGGCTCCATGGTAGCTAATACATTATAATAAGGCTCCATGGTAGCTAATACATTATAATATATTAAGGCTCCATGGTAGCTAATACATTATAATAAGGCACCATGGTAGCTAATACATTATAATAGAATAAGGCTCCATGGTAGCTAATACATTATAATATAATAAGGCTCCATGGTAGCTAAAACATTATAATATAATAAGGCTCCATGGTAGCTAATACATTATAATATAATAAGGCTCCATGGTAGCTAATACATTATAATATAATAAGGCTGATTGGTAGCTAATACATTAGAATAAGGCACCATGGTAGCTAATACATTATAATAGAATAAGGCACCATGGTAGCTAATACAGTAGAATAGAATAAGGCACCATGGTAGCTAATACATTATAATATAATAAGGCACCATGGTAGCTAATACATTATAATAGAATAAGGCTGATTGCTAGCTAATACATTATAATATAATAAGGCACCATGGTAGCTAATACATTATAATATAATAAGGCTGATTGGTAGCTAATACATTAGAATAAGGCACCATGGTAGCTAATACATTATAATAGAATAAGGCACCATGGTAGCTAATACAGTAGAATAGAATAAGGCACCATGGTAGCTAATACATTATAATATAATAAGGCACCATGGTAGCTAATACATTATAATATTATAAAGCTCTATGGTAGCTAGTACATTATAATATAATAAGGCTCCATGGTAGCTAATACATTATAATATAATAAGGCTCCATGGTAGCTAATACATTATAATATAATAAGGCTCCATGGTAGCTAATACATTATAATAAGGCTCCATGGTAGCTAATACATTAAAATATAATAAGGCTCCATGGTAGCTAATACATTATAATATAATAAGGCTCTACAGTAGCTAATACATTATAATATAATAAGGCTCTATGGTAGCTAATACATTATAATAAGGATCCATGGTAGCTAATACATTATAAAATAATAAGGCTCCATGGTAGATAATACATTATAATAAGGCTCCATGGTAGCTAATACATTATAATAAGGCTCCATGGTAGCTAATACATTATAATAAGGCTCCATGGTAGCTAATACATTATAATATATTAAGGCTCCATGGTAGCTAATACATTATAATAAGGCACCATGGTAGCTAATACATTATAATAGAATAAGGCTCCATGGTAGCTAATACATTATAATATAATAAGGCTCCATGGTAGCTAAAACATTATAATATAATAAGGCTCCATGGTAGCTAATACATTATAATATAATAAGGCTCCATGGTAGCTAATACATTATAATATAATAAGGCTGATTGGTAGCTAATACATTAGAATAAGGCACCATGGTAGCTAATACATTATAATAGAATAAGGCACCATGGTAGCTAATACAGTAGAATAGAATAAGGCACCATGGTAGCTAATACATTATAATATAATAAGGCACCATGGTAGCTAATACATTATAATATAATAAGGCACCATGGTAGCTAATACATTATAATATTATAAAGCTCTATGGTAGCTAGTACATTATAATATAATAAGGCTCCATGGTAGCTAATACATTATAATATAATAAGGCTCCATGGTAGCTAATACATTATAATATAATAAGGCTCCATGGTAGCTAATACATTATAATAAGGCTCCATGGTAGCTAATACATTATAATATAATAAGGCTCCATGATAGCTAATACATTATAATATAATAAGGCTCCATGGTAGCTAATACATTATAATATAATAAGGCTCCATGGTAGCTAATACATTATAATATAATAAGGCTCCATGGTAGCTAATACATTATAATATAATAAGGCTCTACAGTAGCTAATACATTATAATATAATAATGCTCTATGGTAGCTAATACATTATAATATAATAAGGCTCCATGGTAGCTAATACATTATAATATAATAAGGCTCCATGGTAGCTAATACATTATAATAGAATAAGGCTCCATGGTAGCTAATACATTATAATATAATAAGGCTCCATGGTAGCTAATACATTATAATATAATAAGGCTCCAAGGTAGCTAGTACATTATAATAGAATAAGGCACCATGGCAGCTAATACATTATAATATAATAAGGCTCCATGGTAGCTAATACATTATAATAAGGCTCCATGGTAGCCAATACATTATAATAAGGCTCCATGGTAGCTAATACATTATAATATAATAAGGCTCCATGGTAGCTAATACATTATAATAAGGCTCCATGGTAGCTAATACATTATAATATAATAAGGCTCCATGGTAGCTAATACATTATAATATAATAAGGCTCCATGGTAGCTAATACATCATAATATAATAAGGCACCATGGTAGCTAATACATCATAATAGAATAAGGCTCCATGGTAGCTAATACATTATAATATAATAAGGCTCCATGGTAGCTAGTACATTATAATAGAATAAGGCACCATGGTAGCTAATACATTATAATATAATAAGGCTCCATGGTAGCTAATACATTATAATATAATAAGGCTCCAAGGTAGCTAGTACATTATAATAGAATAAGGCACCATGGCAGCTAATACATTATAATATAATAAGGCTCCATGGTAGCTAATACATTATAATATAATAAGGCTCCATGGTAGCTAATACATTATAATAAGGCTCCATGGTAGCTAATACATTATAATAAGGCTCCATGGTAGCTAATACATTATAATATAATAAGGCTCCATGGTAGCTAATACATTATAATATAATAAGGCTCCATGGTAGCTAATACATCATAATATAATAAGGCACCATGGTAGCTAATACATCATAATAGAATAAGGCTCCATGGTAGCTAATACATTATAATATAATAAGGCTCCATGGTAGCTAGTACATTATAATAGAATAAGGCACCATGGTAGCTAATACATTATAATATAATAAGGCTCCATGGTAGCTAATACATTATAATAAGGCTCCATGGTAGCTAATACATTATAATAAGGCTCCATGGTAGCTAATACATTATAATATAATAAGGCTCCATGGTAGCTAATACATTATAATAAGGCTCCATGGTAGCTAATACATTATAATAAGGCTCCATGGTAGCTAATACATTATAATATAATAAGGCTCCATGGTAGCTAATACATTATAATATAATAAGGCTCCATGGTAGCTAATACATCATAATATACTAAGGCACCATGGTAGCTAATACATCATAATAGAATAAGGCACCATGGTAGCTAATACATTATAATATAATAAGGCACCATGGTAGCTAATACATTATAATAGAATAAGGCACCATGGTAGCTAATACATTATAATATAATAAGGCACCATGGTAGCTAATACATTATAATATAATAAGGCACCATGGTACTTAATACATTATAATATTATAAGGCTCCATGGTAGCTAGTACATTATAATATAATAAGGCTCCATGGTAGCTAATACATTATAATATAATAAGGCACCATGGTAGCTAATACATTATAATATAATAAGGCTCCATGGTAGCTAATACATTATAATAAGGCTCCATGGTAGCTAATACATTATAATATAATAAGGCTCCATGGTAGCTAATACATTATAATATAATAAGGCTCCATGGTAGCTAATACATTATAATATAATAAGGCTCCATGGTAGCTAATACATTATAGTATAATAAGGCTCCATGGTAGCTAATACATTAAAATATAATAAGGCTCCATGGTAGCTAATACATTATAATATAATAAGGCTCTACAGTAGCTAATACATTATAATATAATAAGGCTCTATGGTAGCTAATACATTATAATAAGGATCCATGGTAGCTAATACATTATAAAATAATAAGGCTCCATGGTAGCTAATACATTATAATAAGGCTCCATGGTAGCTAATACATTATAATAAGGCTCCATGGTAGCTAATACATTATAATAAGGCTCCATGGTAGCTAATACATTATAATATATTAAGGCTCCATGGTAGCTAATACATTATAATAAGGCACCATGGTAGCTAATACATTATAATAGAATAAGGCTCCATGGTAGCTAATACATTATAATATAATAAGGCTCCATGGTAGCTAAAACATTATAATATAATAAGGCTCCATGGTAGCTAATACATTATAATATAATAAGGCTCCATGGTAGCTAATACATTATAATATAATAAGGCTGATTGGTAGCTAATACATTAGAATAAGGCACCATGGTAGCTAATACATTATAATAGAATAAGGCACCATGGTAGCTAATACAGTAGAATAGAATAAGGCACCATGGTAGCTAATACATTATAATATAATAAGGCACCATGGTAGCTAATACATTATAATATAATACGGCTGATTGGTAGCTAATACATTAGAATAAGGCACCATGGTAGCTAATACATTATAATAGAATAAGGCACCATGGTAGCTAATACAGTAGAATAGAATAAGGCACCATGGTAGCTAATACATTATAATATAATAAGGCACCATGGTAGCTAATACATTATAATATAATAAGGCACCATGGTAGCTAATACATTATAATATTATAAGGCTCTATGGTAGCTAGTACATTATAATATAATAAGGCTCCATGGTAGCTAATACATTATAATATAATAAGGCTCCATGGTAGCTAATACATTATAATATAATAAGGCTCCATGGTAGCTAATACATTATAATAAGGCTCCATGGTAGCTAATACATTATAATATAATAAGGCTCCATGGTAGCTAATACATTATAATATAATAAGGCTCCATGGTAGCTAATACATTATAATATAATAAGGCTCCATGGTAGCTAATACATTATAATATAATAAGGCTCCATGGTAGCTAATACATTATAATATAATAAGGCTCTACAGTAGCTAATACATTATAATATAATAATGCTCTATGGTAGCTAATACATTATAATATAATAAGGCTCCATGGTAGCTAATACATTATAATAGAATAAGGCTCCATGGTAGCTAATACATTATAATATAATAAGGCTCCATGGTAGCTAATACATTATAATATAATAAGGCTCCAAGGTAGCTAGTACATTATAATAGAATAAGGCACCATGGTAGCTAATACATTATAATATAATAAGGCTCCATGGTAGCTAATACATTATAATAAGGCTCCATGGTAGCCAATACATTATAATAAGGCTCCATGGTAGCTAATACATTATAATATAATAAGGCTCCATGGTAGCTAATACATTATAATAAGGCTCCATGGTAGCTAATACATTATAATAAGGCTCCATGGTAGCTAATACATTATGATATAATAAGGCTCCATGGTAGCTAATACATTATAATATAATAAGGCTCCATGGTAGCTAATACATTATAATATAATAAGGCACCATGGTAGCTAATACATCATAATAGAATAAGGCACCATGGTAGCTAATACATTATAATATAATAAGGCACCATGGTACCTAATACATTATAATATTATAAGGCTCCATGGTAGCTAGTACATTATAATATAATAAGTCTCCATGGTAGCTAATACATTATAATATAATAAGGCACCATGGTAGCTAATACATTATAATATAATAAGGCTCCATGGTAGCTAATACATTATAATATAATAATGCTGATTGGTAGCTAATACATTAGAATAAGGCACCATGGTAGCTAATACATTATAATAGAATAAGGCACCATGGTAGCTAATACAGTAGAATAGAATAAGGCACCATGGTAGCTAATACATTATAATATAATAAGGCACCATGGTAGCTAATACATTATAATATAATAAGGCTGATTGGTAGCTAATACATTAGAATAAGGCACCATGGTAGCTAATACATTATAATAGAATAAGGCACCATGGTAGCTAATACAGTAGAATAGAATAAGGCACCATGGTAGCTAATACATTATAATATAATAAGGCACCATGGTAGCTAATACATTATAATTTAATAAGGCACCATGGTAGCTAATACATTATAATATTATAAGGCTCTATGGTAGCTAGTACATTATAATATAATAAGGCTCCATGGTAGCTAATACATTATAATATAATAAGGCTCCATGGTAGCTAATACATTATAATATAATAAGGCTCCATGGTAGCTAATACATTATAATAAGGCTCCATGGTAGCTAATACATTATAATATAATAAGGCTCCATGGTAGCTAATACATTATAATATAATAAGGCTCCATGGTAGCTAATACATTATAATATAATAAGGCTCCATGGTAGCTAATACATTATAATATAATAAGGCTCCATGGTAGCTAGTACATTATAATATAATAAGGCTCTACAGTAGCTAATACATTATAATATAATAATGCTCTATGGTAGCTAATACATTATAATATAATAAGGCTCCATGGTAGCTAATACATTATAATATAATAAGGCTCCATGGTAGCTAATACATTATAATAGAATAAGGCTCCATGGTAGCTAATACATTATAATATAATAAGGCTCCATGGTAGCTAATACATTATAATATAATAAGGCTCCAAGGTAGCTAGTACATTATAATAGAATAAGGCACCATGGTAGCTAATACATTATAATATAATAAGGCTCCATGGTAGCTAATACATTATAATAAGGCTCCATGGTAGCCAATACATTATAATAAGGCTCCATGGTAGCTAATACATTATAATATAATAAGGCTCCATGGTAGCTAATACATTATAATAAGGCTCCATGGTAGCTAATACATTATAATAAGGCTCCATGGTAGCTAATACATTATAATATAATAAGGCTCCATGGTAGCTAATACATTATAATATAATAAGGCTCCATGGTAGCTAATACATCATAATATAATAAGGCACCATGGTACCTAATACATTATAATATTATAAGGCTCCATGGTAGCTAGTACATTATAATATAATAAGTCTCCATGGTAGCTAATACATTATAATATAATAAGGCACCATGGTAGCTAATACATTATAATATAATAAGGCTCCATGGTAGCTAATACATTATAATAAGGCTCCATGGTAGCTAATACATTATAATATAATAAGGCTCCATGGTAGCTAATACATTATAATATAATAAGGCTCCATGGTAGCTAATACATTATAATATAATAAGGCTCCATGGTAGCTAATACATTATAGTATAATAAGGCTCCATGGTAGCTAATACATTATAATATAATAAGGCTCCATGGTAGCTAATACATTATAATATAATAAGGCTCCATGGTAGCTAATACATTATAATATAATAAGGCTCCATGGTAGCTAATACATTATAATAAGGCTCCATGGTAGCTAATACATTATAATATAATAAGGCTCCATGGTAGCTAATACATTATAATATAATAAGGCTCCATGGTAGCTAATACATTATAATATAATAAGGCTCCATGGTAGCTAATACATTATAATATAATAAGGCTCCATGTTAGCTAATACATTATAATATAATAAGGCTCTACAGTAGCTAATACATTATAATATAATAATGCTCTATGGTAGCTAATACATTATAATATAATAAGGCTCCATGGTAGCTAATACATTATAATAAAATAAGGCTCCATGGTAGCTAATACATTATAATAGAATAAGGCTCCATGGTAGCTAATACATTATAATATAATAAGGCTCCATGGTAGCTAATACATTATAATATAATAAGGCTCCATGGTAGCTAGTACATTATAATAGAATAAGGCACCATGGTAGCTAATACATTATAATATAATAAGGCTCCATGGTAGCTAATACATTATAATAAGGCTCCATGGTAGCTAATACATTATAATAAGGCTCCATGGTAGCTAATACATTATAATATAATAAGGCTCCATGGTAGCTAATACATTATAATAAGGCTCCATGGTAGCTAATACATTATAATAAGGCTCCATGGTAGCTAATACATTATAATATAATAAGGCTCCATGGTAGCTAATACATTATAATATAATAAGGCTCCATGGTAGCTAATACATCATAATATAATAAGGCACCATGGTAGCTAATACATCATAATAGAATAAGGCACCATGGTAGCTAATACATTATAATATAATAAGGCACCATGGTAGCTAATACATTATAATATAATAAGGCACCATGGTAGCTAATACATTATAATATAATAAGGCACCATGGTAGCTAATACATTATAATATAATAAGGCACCATGGTACCTAATACATTATAATATTATAAGGCTCCATGGTAGCTAGTACATTATAATATAATAAGGCTCCATGGTAGCTAATACATTATAATATAATAAGGCACCATGGTAGCTAATACATTATAATATAATAAGGCTCCATGGTAGCTAATACATTATAATAAGGCTCCATGGTAGCTAATACATTATAATATAATAAGGCTCCATGGTAGCTAATACATTATAATATAATAAGGCTCCATGGTAGCTAATACATTATAATATAATAAGGCTCCATGGTAGCTAATACATTATAATATAATAAGGCTCTACAGTAGCTAATACATTATAATATAATAAGGCTCTATGGTAGCTAATACATTATAATAAGGATCCATGGTAGCTAATACATTATAATATAATAAGGCTCCATGGTAGCTAATACATTATAATAAGGCTCCATGGTAGCTAATACATTATAATAAGGCTCCATGGTAGCTAATACATTATAATATATTAAGGCTCCATGGTAGCTAATACATTATAATAAGGCACCATGGTAGCTAATACATTATAATAGAATAAGGCTCCATGGTAGCTAATACATTATAATATAATAAGGCTCCATGGTAGCTAATACATTATAATATAATAAGGCTCCATGGTAGCTAATACATTATAATATAATAAGGCTCCATGGTAGCTAATACATTATAATATAATAAGGCACCATGGTAGCTAATACATTATAATATTATAAGGCTCCATGGTAGCTAGTACATTATAATATAATAAGGCTCCATGGTAGCTAATACATTATAATATAATAAGGCACCATGGTAGCTAATACATTATAATAGAATAAGGCACCATGGTAGCTAATACATTATAATAGAATAAGGCTCCATGGTAGCTAATACATTATAATAAGGCACCATGGTAGCTAATACATTATAATAGAATAAGGCACCATGGTAGCTAATACATTATAATATAATAAGGCTCCATGGTAGCTAATACATTACAATAGAATAAGGCACCATGGTAGCTAATACATTATAATAAGGCACCATGGTAGCTAATACACTAGAATAGAATAAGGCTCCATGGTAGCTAATACATTATAATAGAATAAGGCTCCATGGTAGCTAATACAGTAGAGTAGAATAAGGCTCCATGGTAGCTAATACATTATAATAGAATAAGGCTCCATGGTAGCTAATACATTATAATAGAATAAGGCTCCATGGTAGCTAATACATTATAATAGAATAAGGCTCCATGGTAGCTAATACATTATAATATAATAAGGCTCCATGGTACCTAATACATTATAATAGAATAAGGCTCCATGGTAGTTAATACAGTAGAGTAGAATAAGGCTATATGGTAGCTAATACATTATAACAGAATAAGGCACATTGGTAGCTAATACAGTATAATAGAATAAGGCTCCTTGGTAGCTAATACATTATAATAGAATAAGGCACCATAAATGTAACCTATACTGAGTTGTCTATTTATCCATTAGGTCTAATAAATGTATGCATGTTGATTTTGTCCATCCACACCAGACGCGATCAGGACACGCAGGTTGAAATATAAAAATTAACTCTGAACCAAGTAAATTAATTTTTGGGACAGGTCGAAAAGCATTCATGCCAATTTAGCTAGTTCGCTTGCTGTTGCTAGCTAATTTATCCTAGGATATAAACATTGGGTTGTTATAATATCTGAAATGCACAAGGTCCTCTGGTCCTACAATGAATCCATGATTGCATGGCCACGCCTCCAACTCAATCATCAAGTTTGTAGACGACACAACAGTGATAGGCCTGATTACCAACAATGACCAAACAGCCTACGGGGAGGAGGTGAGGGCCCTGGTGGAGTGATGCCAAGAAAATAACCTCTCCCTCAACGTCAACAAAAACAAAGGATCTGATCGTGGACTTCAGGAGACCAGCCGCAGTGGAGAAGGTGAAAAGCTTCAGGTTCCTTAGCGTACACATCCCTGACAATCTGAAAATGGTCCATCCTCACAGACAGTGTGGTGAAGAATGTGCAACAGTGTCTCTTCAACCTCAGGAGTCTGGTCACTATAATAATGGAACACTGGTCCCTTTAATAATGGAACACTGGTCACTTTAATAATGGAACACTGGTCACTTTAATAATGGAACACTGGTCACTTTAATAATGGAACACTGGTCACTATAATAATGGAACACTGTTCACTATAATAATGGAACACTGGTCACTTTAATAATGGAACACTGGTCCCTTTAATAATGGAACACTGGTCACTTTAATAATGGAACACTGGTCACTTTAATAATGGAACACTGGTCACTATAATAATGTTTAAATACTGTTTTACACTCTTCATATGTATTTTCATTTAGCTTTGATTTCCTCTAGCTATTCTCCAGTTTGCTCCCAGCCGCTTTCACAGAACGTAGATCACTGTTAAACCATGGTGCAGATTTGTTTGTTTGACTGAATTAATATGACATTTCCTTAAATGCAGTCCGATACGTAGCAGATGGAAAGTATGTTTTAAATTAAATAAAATACTTTTACTCTCAACTGCGTTACCAACTCCAGTCAGCAGATGGCGATGAGCGTCTTTCAGGCGACGCTGCCAGTGTGACGTATAATCTAGTGGACGGGACGTTCCTTCAACAACAACAGCTAGTCAGACACCTCGGTAGCTTTCTGGCAAACATAGCTACAACATTCACGCTCTTTACATTGTTTTTGGTGTTTTAAAGTTCTGTCGTTTAGCTAGTTACCTTATTTAATGTTATATGTACATTGTTACTCAGCTAGCTGGCTTAATAAGTTAGTTTAGAGCTAGGCTAGTCGCTAATGCTACCTAGCTAACATCTCCGACCATGAGTTCACTGAGCTACTCTCCTCCTGATAAAGAAGATGCGGAGGAAGAGGGTCTGTGGCTGAACATTGTCGTGAAAGAGGAGAAAGAAGAGGAGGATGTCACCGTTAAAAAACAAGTAGAGGTTGAGTCTGTTCCGGTTAAAGAGGATGTTACAGTGAAAGAGGAGGAGGATGTTACAGTGAAAGAAGAGGGGGAAGAGCAAGAGGCGAATGCAGGAGAGGAGGGGGAGATGACTGTCACGTTGAAAGAAGACGACGAGGAGGAGACAGAAGATCTGATTAAGACCAGTAAGTACTTTCGTAATAACAGGATCACAACCTCTGTTAGCCCAATAATGGACGAAAGAAGTCTGACGTGACTCAGTATAGTCCAAGGACCCGACATGTTCTGCTTTGAGGCGACGTGGCTCCAAAACAGACAAATACTACATCTAAATGTGAATCCATTCTCAATTGTGGTACGGTTCCAGAAACATAAATCTCTCCACTTTCATATCGCATCAAACATAATTTCACAAATATACTCTTACTGCAGCATACTGTTCTAACCGGTTTTAACACAGTTGCAGCCGACAGCGTTTTTTCAGCGACAACACCTTTGTGGCGTCCGTTTTCCGTTTACACACAGGTGTTAGGAGTCGCTGAGTCGGCCAGGTACGCCACTGTCTATCATCTGTCTTCCATCTGTTTTCCTCCAACGCGCTGAAACATGGAAATATGGCCATGTGGGAACGGTAACCCTATAAAGGTAGCAATTAAACCTTTTGGGCTTTACAATGATGGGGAAATTTACAGCATTTTTTTTGGGGGGGGGGGGGGGGGGGGGATTAAGTGGGTTAAAATGATCCTGGAAGTGATACATGTTTGACCGAGGGACATGTCAAAATGCTGACTTTGGTCATTCTAGCAAGCTTTTATTCATATATATATATATCATTATTTATCATTATATATCATTATTTAGACTTATTGATGGAAAATCAAGGACTGAAAAAAAAAAATTCAGAGTAATTCAGAGTAATATTTTAATTCATGAGGTGATTGGGGGACTAAACCTGATAGTATAACAATTGTAGTGATGGTCTACCACAGCTTCAGATGATAATGTGTTGTTCAGTCAGACAGTTCAGAAAGGCTGGGCAGTAGTTTAAAAGGAGGGGGCAGCGATGTCACAGAGGGGGCAGCGATGTCACAGAGGGGGCAGCGATGTCACAGAGGGGGCAGCGATGTCACAGAGGGAGCAGCGATGTCAGTTACTCAGACCGGAGCTCTTCACCAGGCTCCTCCTCTAACATGGAGCCAGTTTTATCATGTAGAAGTTTTATTCGGGTCTCGATTAAGTATTTAACTAAATGATCTGTTTGTCTTTGGCAGGGGAGGGACCAGACTCCCACTCTGACAGCGGAAAGAGTCCTTCAGTGGAACCAGACCCAGAGACGCCCAAACCAGGGAGACAACACCACTGCTCCCAATGTGAAAAGAGATTTTCCCAATCAGGGGACCTAAAACGGCATGAGAGGACACACACAGGGGAAAAGCCTTTCCAATGTTCCCAGTGTGGAAAGTGTTTTAACCGCTTAAGCAACCTGAAGGCGCATGAGAGGATACACACACATTATTTCCAATGTTCCCAGTGTGGGAAGCGTTTTGCCTGCTTAAGCAGGCTGAAGAGGCATGAGAGGACACACACAGGGGGAAATCCTTTCCAATGTTCCCAGTGTGGAAAGCGTTTTACCCACTTAAGGAGCCTGACGACGCATGAGAGGACACACACAAGGGAAAATCCTTTCCAATGTTCCCAGTGTGGAAAGCATTTTACCCGCTTAAAGAGCCTGACGACGCATGAGAGGACACACACAGGGGAAAAGCCTTTCCAATGTTCCCAATGTGGGAAGCGTTTTACCCGCTTAAGGAGCCTGGAGGAGCATGAGAGGATACACACAGGGGAAAATCCTTTCCAATGTTCCCAGTGTGGAAAGCGTTTTACCCGCTTAAGGAGCCTGGAGGAGCATGAGAGGACACACACAGGGGAAAAGCCTTTCCGATGTTCCCAGTGTGGGAAGCGTTTTACCCGCTTAAGTAGCCTGAAGAAGCATGAAAAGATACACACAGGGGAAAAGCCCTACCAATGCTCCCTGTGTGGAAAGAGTTTTACCAACTTAAGACATCTGAATAAGCATGCATCTACCAGTGCTCTCATTTTCCCAGTCAGAGGACCTGAAAACACATGAGAGAATAGAGAGGCTGTGTTCTGACTTGTGTTATTGACCTGAGAATTTAGGTTTTTGTTTATGCCAAATGAAATCCTATTGTTTATATGAAATCATTAACAAAATAGACCTACTCTTTTCAAGTTTTCATCTGGAGATGATAAATACTACCATTCATCCATTGCATACGAGTATAAACCCTCTAATATTGTTCATTATGTTTTGGGGATATTGCTAAATGTTCATTATTATATAGATGAATGGAGTTTAGGATTTCAATGTTTTTTTTTTTTTTCACCTTTATTTAACTAGGCAAGTTAAGAACAAATTCTTATTTACAATGACGGCCTAGGAACTGCCTGTTCAGGGGCAGAACGACAGATGGCGGGTTTGAACTTGCAACCTTCCGGTTACTAGTCCAACGCTCTAACCACTAGGCTACCCTGCCGCCCCACATTGAAACCTCTTGAATTGAGTCGTTTTGTTTCATTGTTTACTAGTCGTCAAGCTAAAGGACGATGAAAATGTGATGGCGTTTTTATAACAACATTGATAAGTTGTTGACCTGAAAAACATGAATGTTCCCACCAATTCCACTATGTAGAAGCAGTATAGAGTTGTTTACTTTGATATTATCTGTTGACTGAATAAATCAGAATTTGCATTGAATACAGATGTGTAGTAGATGTGAAGTTTATTTTAAATTCTCACCAATCGATCAACAAAAACGTGTCTTTGTCAGTCTCAATATAATATTAAACTTTTGAAAGAAATGAAAAATAGAAAGTAGAATAAGGCACCATGGTAGCTAATGCATTATTATATTATAAGGCTCCATGGTAGCTAATACAGTAGAGTAGAATAAGGCTCCATGGTAGCTAATACAGTAGAGTAGAATAAGGCACCATGGTAGCTAATACAATATTATATGATAAGGCTCCATGGTAGCTAATACAGTAGAGTAGAATAAGGCACCATGGTAGCTAATACAATATTATATGATAAGGCTCCATGGTAGCTAATACAGTAGAGTAGAATAAGGCTCCATGGTAGCTAATACAGTAGAGTAGAATAAGGCACCATGGTAGCTAATACAATATTATATGATAAGGCTCCATGGTAGCTAATACAGTAGAGTAGAATAAGGCTCCATGGTAGCTAATACAGTAGAGTAGAATAAGGCACCATGGTAGCTAATACAATATAATATGATAAGGCTCCATGGTAGCTAATACAGTAGAGTAGAATAAGGCTCCATGGTAGCTAATACATTAGAATAGAATGAGGCTCCATGGTAACTAATACATTATAATAAGTCTCCATGTTAGCTAATACATTATAATAGAATAAGGCTCCATGGTAGCTAATACATTATAATAAGGCACCATGTTAGCTAATACATTATAATACAATAAGGCTCCATGGTAGCTAATACATTATAATATAATAAGGCTCCATGGTAGCTAATACATTATAATAAGTCTCCATGTTAGCTAATACATTATAATAGAATAAGGCTCCATGGTAGCTAATACATAATAAGGCACCATGTTAGCTAATACATTATAATATAATAAGGCTCCATAGTATCTAATACATTATAAGGCACCATAAATGTAACCTATACTGACTAGTCTATTTATCCATTAGGTCTAATAAATTTATGCATGTTAATTTTGTCCATCCACACCAGACGCGATCAGGACACGCAGGTTGAAATATCAAAATGAACTCTGAACCAAGTAAATTAATTTTTGGGACAGGTCGAAAAGCATTCATGACAATTTAGCTAGTTCGCTTGCTGTTGCTAGCTAATTTATCCTAGGATATAAACATTGGGTTGTTATAATATCTGAAATGCACAAGGTCCTCTGGTCCTACAATGAATCCATGATTGCATGGCCACGCCTCCAACTCAATCATCAAGTTTGTAGACGACACAACAGTGATAGGCCTGATTACCAACAATGACAAAACAGCCTACGGGGAGGAGGTGAGGGCCCTGGTGGAGTGGTGCCAAGAAAATAACCTCTCCCTCAACGTCAACAAAAACAAAGGATCTGATCGTGGACTTCAGGAGACCAGCCGCAGTGGAGAAGGTGAAAAGCTTCAGGTTCCTTAGCGTACACATCCCTGACAATCTGAAAATGGTCCATCCTCACAGACAGTGTGATGAAGAAGGAGCAACAGTGCCTCTTCAACCTCAGGAGGCTGAAGAAATTTGGCCTGTCACCTAAGACCCTAACAAACTTATACAGATATGCCACTGAGAGCATCCTGTTCATCTATTCTCCAGTTTGCTCCCAGCCGCTTTCATAGAACGTAGATCACTGTTAAACCATGGTGCAGATTTGTTTGTTTGACTGAATTAATATGACATTTCCTTAAATGCAGTCCGATACGTAGCAGATGGAAAGTATGTTTTAAATGAAATAAAATACACTTTTACTCTCAACGGCGTTTACCAACTCCAGTCAGCAGATGGCGATGAGCGTCTTTCAGGCGACGCTGCCAGTGTGACGTATAATCTAGTGGACAGGACGTTCCTTCACCAACAACAGCTAGTCAGACACCTCGGTAGCTTTCTGGCAAACATAGCTACAACATTCACGCTCTTTACACTGTTTTGGTGTTGTACAGTTCTGTCGTTTAGCTAGTTACCTTATTTAATGTTATATGTACATTGTTACTCAGCTAACTGGCTTAATAAGTTAGCTTAGAGCTAGGCTAGTCGCTAATGCTACCTAGCTAACATCCCCGACCATGAGTTCACTGAGCTACTCTCCTCCTGATAAAGAAGAGGGGGTCTGCTGGACGGAGGAAGAGGGTCTGTGGCTGAATGTTGTCGTGAAAGAGGAGAAAGAAGAGGAGGATGTCACCGTTAAAAAACAAGTAGAGGTTGAGTCTGTTCCGGTTAAAGACGAAGAGAAAGACGTTACTGTGAAAGAAGAGGAAGACGCGTTCAGAGTGAAAGAGGAGGTTGAGTCTGTTCCGGTTAAAGACGAAGAGAAATACGTTACTGTGAAAGAAGAGGAAGACGCGTTCAGAGTGAAAGAGGAGGAGAATGTTACAGTAAAAGAAGAGGAGGAAGAGCAAGAGGAGGATGCAGGAGATGAGGGGGAGATGACTGTCACATTGAAAGAAGACGACGAGGAGGAGACAGAAGATCTGATTAAGACCAGTAAGTACTTTCTTAATAACAGGATCACAACCTCTGTTAGCCCACTAATGGGCGAAAGAAGTCTGACGTGACTCAGTATAGTCCAAGGACCAGACATGTTCTGCTTTGAGGCGAAGTGGCTCCAAAACAGACAAGTACTACATCTAAATGTGAATCGATGGGGGGGGGGGGGGTTAAGTGGGTTAAAATGATCCTGGAAGTGATCCATGTTTGACAGAGGGACATGTCAAAATGCTGACTTTGGTCATTCTAGCAAGCTTTTATTCATATAAAGAATGTATTGAATTGTCCATGTGGTCTATATTAAAAGGGCACTTCATTTCATAGAACAGGCTTTTCAGAATTCAATATTGGTGCACAATTTCTACTTAAAATATCAAAGGGACGGCCATATGCAGTCTTTTTGGTGGAAGGACCCTGTTAGAGTGCTTTACTCAGCCTAGAACCAGGCCGTTCCATGAGAGGAAGATTTGAAGCTCTACATTATCATTGTTATTAAAGCCACCAAGTCGTTTTAACACCAGAACCACTGGGCCTCAAGGAGACCTCTCCTTCAAGTTAATGGTATGCCCTCCTCAAAGTGGGTAAATGACATGCCCTCCTCAAAGTGGGTAGATGACATGCCCTCCTCAAAGTGGGTAAATGACATGCCCTCCTCAAAGTGGGTAAATGATATGCCCTCCTCAAAGTGGGTAAATGACATGCCCTCCTCAAAGTGGGTAAATGATATGCCCTCCTCAAAGTGGATAAATGTAGATTGTAACAATGAAAATCCATTATGTATATTTATCATTATTTTTCATTATATATCATTATTTATCCTTATCATTATATATATATATATATCATTATTTATCATTATCATTATATATATATCATTATATATTTATCATATCATTATATATCATTATTTATCACTATATATATTTATCATTATATATCATTATTTATCACTATATATATTTATCATTATATATCATGATTTATCATTATATATCAATATTTATCATATCATTATATATATATCATTATTTATCATGATATATCATTATTTATCATATCATTATATATATATATCATTATTTATCATTATATATCATTATTTATCATATCATTATATATATATCATTATTTATCATTATATCATTATTTATCATATCATTATTTATCATTATATATATTTATCACTATATATATTTATCATTATATCATTATTTATCATTTATCATTATATTTATTTATTCTTATATATACAGTGGGGAAAACAAGTATTTGACACACTGCCAATTTTGCAGGTTTTCCTACTTACAAAGCATGTAGAGGTCTGTAATGTTTTATCATAGGTACACTTCAACCGTGAGAGACGGAAACTAAAACAAAAATCCAGAAAATCACATTGTATGATTTTTAAGTAATTAATTAGCATTTTATTGCATGACATATAAGTAAGTATTTGATCACCTACCAACCAGTAAGATTTTTTTTTAAATTCATGAGGTGATTGGGGGACTAAACCTGATAGTATAACAATAGCAGTAATTAATGTTTTATATACAACACTTTTCATTACAAAGACCATCTCAGACTGTAAAAACTGCCAAAACACATGTAGAGATCTGGCAGGTCTTGGTGATGGTCTTCCACAGATTCAGATGATGTGTTGTTCAGTCAGACAGTTCAGAAAGGCTGGGCAGTAGTTTAAAAGGAGGGATCAGCGATGTCACAGAGGGGGCAGAGATGTCACAGGAGGGGGCAGAGATGTCACAGGAGGGGGCAGAGATGTCACAGGAAGGGGCAGAGATGTCACAGGAGGGGGCAGAGATGTCACAGGAGGGGGCAGAGATGTCACAGGAGGGGGCAGAGATGTCACAGGAGGGGGCAGCGATGTCACAGAGGGGGCAGCGATGTCACAGAGGGGGCAGAGATGTCAGCGTCAGTCAGTTTCTCAGACCGGAGCTCTTCACCAGGCTCCTCCTCTAACATGGAACCAGTTTTATAATGTAGAAGTTTTATTCAGGTCTCTAAGTATTTAACTAAATAATCTGTTTGTCTTTGGCAGGAGAGAGACCAGACTCTCACTCTGACAGCGGGAAGAGTCCTTCAGGGGAACCAGACCCAGAGACACCCAAACCAGGGAGACAACACCACTGCTCCCAATGTGAAAAGAGATTTTCCCTATCATGGGACCTAAAACGGCATGAGAGGACACACACAGGAGAAAGGCCTTTCCAATGTTCCCAGTGTGGAAAGAGTTTTACTTTGTTAGGAAACCTCAGGGAGCATAAGATAATACACTCTGGAGAGAAACCGTTCAACTGTTCCCAGTGTGGAAAGAGTTTCGCCTGGTTAAGGAGCCTGAAGGAGCATGAGAGGATACACACAGGGGAAAAGCCTTTCCAATGTTCCCAGTGTGGAAAGAGTTTTATCAATTTAAGACATCTGAATAAGCATGCAATAATACATACACAGGAGGAGAAGACATACCACTGCTCTCATTGTGGAAAGACATTTTCCCAGTCAGAGGACCTGAAATCACATGAGAGAATAGAGACGCTGTGTTCTGACTTGTGTTTTTGACTGAGAATTTAGGTTTTTGTTTATGCCAAATGAAATCCTACTGTTTATATGAAATCATTAACAAAATAGACCTACTTTTGTTTAAATTTTCATCTGGAGACCTGAGACATGTCTAAAATCAGATTAAACACATTTTGTATTTTGTTTTGATTATGAACTTTAATGGATACAACTATAAACCCTCTGTTGTTCATTATAATTTGGGGATATTATTATATAGATTAATGGAGTTTTGGATTTCTTGATTCTAATGTTGATCCTCTTGAATGTGATGTGATCTGGCTGTATTACATGATTTAGATATTGCACCATGTAAATGATTGAATAAATTAATAGAATGTGCATTTCTTGATTTTGAAGTTTTAAACCTCTTGAATTTAGTCATTTTGTTTCATTGAGTTAATTTGTTTACTAGTCGTCATGATAAAGGAAGATGACAATGTGGTGGTGTTTTTATAAGAACATGGATAAGTTGTTGACATGAAAAACATGAATGTTCCCATCCACTATGTAGAAGCAGTATAGAGCGAGTTGTTTATTTGACTGAATCAGAATTTGCATTGAATACAGATGTTAAGTTTATTTTAAATCCTCACTAATCGATCAACAAAAACGTGTCTTTCTAAGTCTCAATATAATATTAAACTTTTGAAAGAATTTAAAAAAATAAATTAAACAATTCCTGTACCCACTCCAGTCAGCAGATGGCGATGTGCGTCTTTCAGGCGATGCTTCTAGCGTGACGTCATCTAGAGGACGAGACGCTTCTTCTTTAAAAAAAAAAAAAATAATAAATGCGCTTTTTAGTCTGAATTTAAGGTTAGAGTTCGACAGGTTAACTGACATGATGAAAACGATGTGCATCCATGGGGCAGAAGTCAGTGTGCTGTTGTGATTCTGGATGGACAGATAGCGATGAACAATGACAAGAAGCTGCGATGTGGGGAGTCGTAGGCGGCTCCTTTAAATTAGTTTCATCTTATTCTTGACACGTGTCTCGTTTTGAGGTGTTTTGACTGACGGCACATCTATGTTAAACTTCGCTAGCTGGTTAACCAACTGTAACAATGTATCTGAGACACAACAGGTGCTCATTGTGCCAATTTATTTATGTTTTTCAATCAACAATTTGAGAAATATAGTGTACATGTTGGGAATAATCTAGACCAACCCCGTCTGTTTTGCCCCATATTTGAGCACGTGTCGGGTTTGTTGCTACAACCAACCCATCTTATAAGGTGTGGTTAAGGTTAGGTGTTAAATCAGATTTTAATAATAACTTGTTTAGAAATAGGGAGGGTTTATCTATTTGTGGCTGTGGTAACTAGTGACGACCCAACAACAACAGCTAGTCGGTCACCTTCCGTTGCCAAAAATAGCGGCAAAATCAAAGTTCTTCAGTGTTTCACTGCGGTCAAGTGAGCGGACACTCGCTAAACGCTGTCCAGCCATCCGCTCTCCAGTTTCCTCCTGAATTTGCGTGCGTGAAAAACAAAAACTCAGATGAGTCGTGCATTTTATTTCATTTTTTTGTGCCTTTATCAAAAGTTACTTTGATATCACGGGTAGCGTGAGGCTGCACAGTTGCCACGGTGGTGCTGTTTTGGAAATGTTAAATCGTTAAAGCAAGATGTGTTTACACCCTTACAACAACAACAACAACAACAACAACAACAAATGCGATTTTGAAACTGCAGTAAAAGTGGGGTGACTGTGGTATTTCGGATAGAGAATAGCTGCAGTAAAAGTGGGGTGACTGTGGTATTTCGGATAGAGAATAACTGCAGTAAAAGTGGGGTGACTGTGGTATTTCCGATGCAGAATAACTGTAGTAAAAGTGGGGTGACTGTGGTATTTCGGGTGCAGAATAACTGCAGTAAAAGTGGGGTGACTGTGGTATTTCGGATAGAGAATAACTGCAGTAAAAGTGGGGTGACTGTGGTATTTCGGGTGCAGAATAACTGCAGTAAAAGTGGGGTGACTGTGGTATTTCGGGTGCAGAATAACTGCAGTAAAAGTGGGGTGACTGTGGTATTTCGAATGCATACAGGGCCTTCGGAAAGTATTCAGACCCCTTGACATTTTCCACATTTTGTTACGTTACAGCTTTATTCTAAAATGTATTAAAACATTTTTTTGTTACTCAATCTACACACAATACCCCACAATGACAAAGCAAAAACTGTTTTGTATAAATTTTTGCAAGGTTATTAAAATTAAAATAAAAAAAACACAAGTCAGAACACAGCCTCTCCATTCTCTCATGTGATTTCAGGTCCTCTGACCGGGAAAATGTCTTTCCACACTGAGAGCAGTGGTATGTCTTCTCCTCCTGTGTATGTACCCGTAGGAAGCCATCACTCCCCATTGCTGACCAGAAATGAGCTACAACTGGGCTAATAACTAGCAAAGAAAATAAACAACTGTGTACACACGGCTACATGGTTTGATTTCAAAACAAGCACATCCACTCACTGCCCCACTTGACTTTTCAGTGCAATTAGAATCCTCCTCCGATGCACTCTACCTAAAAAATAAAATCAAAGACAGTCTTGCATAGTTCATTTGTTTTTTGAAAGGGGGCTGATATTAGGTTGATTCAACCACAATTCCCACAGTAATATAATAATAATAATAATTCCCCGTTTCAGTAGTGGGAAACGTTTATAGTGTTAACGGGGCAAAGTAAAAAGTGAAGTGAAGTTCAATCTCGTGCGTCTCTACAGGTATTTCTGGTGCTCGGCCATCCTGGGAAAGCTGCACAATATGATTTCATATAAACAAAACACATTTCAGAACACAGCCTCTATTCTGTCTTGTGATTTCAGGTCCTCTGACCGGGAAAATGTCTTTCCGTAATTAGAGCAGTAGTAATGGTTCTCTGCTGTATGTGTTTTTCCTGCTCTTTTAGGTTCCCTAACTGACCTAAACTCTTTCCACACTGGGAGCAGTGGACGGTCTTATCCTCACCTGAGTGTGTGTATTCTCTCCATGCTTTTTCAGGTTCCCTAATCGGGTAAATGTCTTTTGACACTGAGAGCAGTGGTAGGTCTTTTTTTCTGTGTGCGTCCTCTCGTGATATTTCAGGCCCCCTAACTGGGTAAAAGTCTTTCCACACAGGGAGCATTGGTAGGGCTTTTCTCCTGTGTGTTTCTTCTTATGCTCTTTTAGGTTCCCTAACTTGGTAAAATCCTTTCCGCACAAGGAGCAGTGGTAAGGTTTCTCCCCTGTGTGTGTCTTCTCATGCACCTTCAGGTCTCCTAACCATCTAAAATTATTTCCACAATGGGAACAGGGGTAAGGCTTCTCTCCAGAGTGTATTCTCTTATGTTTGTTCAGGTTCCCTAAGTGGGTAAAACTCTTTCCACACTGAGAGCAGTGGTAGGTCTTCTCCACTCCTGTGTGTATTCCTTCATGATTTTTCAGGCTCACTAAATGGGTAAAACTCATTCCACACTGGAAACATTGGAAAGGCTTTTCTCCCGTATGTATCCTCTCATGCTCTTTAAGGCTCCCTATCCGGGTAAAACTCTTCCCACAGTGGGGACAGTGGTAAGGCTTGTCTCCGGTGTGTATTTTCTCATGTTTTTTCAGATACCCTAACTGGGGGAAACTCTTTCCACACTGAGAGCAGTGGTAGGGGTTTTCTCCTGTGTGTATTGCTTCATGCCTATTCAGGCTTCCTAAATGTGTAAAACTTTTTCCACACTTCGAACATTGGAAAGGTTTTTCTCCTGTGTGTTTCATCTCATGTTCTTTTACATTCCCTAATGTGGTAAAATCCTTTCCACAGTAAGAGCAATGGTAAGGCCTCTCCCCTGTGTGTGTCCTTTCATGCTGCTTCAGGTTCTCTAACCACCTAAAATTCTTTCCACACTGGGAACAGATGTAAGGCTTCACTCCAGAATGTACTCTCTCATGTATTTTTAGGTGCCCTACTCGGGTAAAACTCTTTCCACATTGGGAGCAATGGTAAGGCCTCTCTCCTGTGTGTATTATTTTGTGTTCTTTCAGGTTCCCTAACCGTGTAAAACCCTTTCCACACTGGGAGCATTGGAAAGGCTTCTCTCCTGTGTGTATCCTCTCATGCTCTTTCAGGTGCCTTAACCGTGTAAATTTCGTTCCACACTGGGAGCATTGGAAAGGCTTCTCTCCTGTGTGTATTCTCTCATGTTCTTTCAGATGTGATGACTGGTTAAATCTCTTTTCACAATGGGTGCATTGGAAGAGCTTTTCTCCTGTGTGTGTTCTCTCATGCTCTTTGAGCTTAGATAACCACTTAAAACTCTTTCCACACTGGGAGCAGTTGTGTCCTGTCGCTGGTTTGGGAATCTCTGGGTCTGGATTCTCTGAAGGACTCTTCCCGCTGTCAGAGTGAGAGTCTGGTTTCTCTCCTGGCAAAGATAAAACAGAGTATTTGGTTAAACAGAGAGGCATGAATAAAACCTCCACATGATTGAACTGTCTTCCCATGAGGTTTAATCCAGACTAGATCCCTCATTATAAAATGGTAAATATGGATTCTGGATGCTGATTGGTTGATAGCCGTTAGATAATCCCAGGTAATACCTAAAAGTTCAATTTGAATTATTATTCTTTACCACCAGTCACTACAACATCACTACAACACCACTACAACATCACTACACCCAGTCACTACAACACCACTACAACATCACTACTACCAGTCACTACAACATCACTACCACCAGTCACTACAACACCACTACAACATCACTACGACCAGTCACTACGACCAGTCACTACAACCAGTCACTACATCATCACTACAACATCACTACACCCAGTCACTACAAGATCACTATGACCAGTCACTACAACATCACTACACCCAGTCACTACAAGATCACTACGACCAGTCACTACAACATCACTACATCATCACTACAACCAGTCACTACGACCAGTCACTACAACCAGTCACTAGTGGTATTGTAGTGACTGGATGTAGTGATGTTGTAGTGACTGTTCGTAGTGATGTTGCAGTGACTGGATGTAGTGATGTTGTAGTGATGTTGTAGTGACTGGATGTAGTGATGTTGTAGTGACTGTTCGTAGTGATGTTGCAGTGACTGGATGTAGTGATGTTGTAGTGACTGTTCGTAGTGATGTTGCAGTGACTGTTCGTAGTGATGTTGCAGTGACTGTTCGTAGTGATGTTGTAGTGACTGTTCGTAGTGATGTTGTATTGACTGGATGTATTGATGTTGTAGTGACTGGATGTAGTGACTGGATGTAGTGACTGGTCGTAGTGATGTTGTAGTGACTGGATGTATTGATGTTGTAGTGACTGGATGTAGTGATGTTGTAGTGACTGGATGTAGTGATGTTGCAGTGACTGTTCGTAGTGATGTTGTAGTGACTGTTCGTAGTGATGTTGCAGTGACTGTTCGTAGTGATGTTGTAGTGACTGTTTGTAGTGATGTTGTATTGACTGGATGTATTGATGTTGTAGTGACTGGATGTAGTGACTGGATGTAGTGACTGGTCGTAGTGATGTTGTAGTGACTGAATGTATTGATGTTGTAGTGACTGGATGTAGTGATGTTGTAGTGACTGAATGTATTGATGTTGTAGTGACTGGATGTAGTGATGTTGTAGTGACTGAATGTATTGATGTTGTAGTGACTGGATGTAGTGATGTTGTAGTGACTGGATGTAGTGATGTTGTAGTGACTGGATGTAGTGATGTTGTAGTGACTGGATGTATTGATGTTGTAGTGACTGGATGTAGTGATGTTGTAGTGACTGGATGTAGTGATGTTGTAGTGACTGGATGTAGTGATGTTGTAGTGACTGGATGTATTGATGTTGTAGTGACTGGATGTAGTGATGTTGTAGTGACTGGATGTAGTGACTGGATGTAGTGATGTTGTAGTGACTGGATGTAGTGACTGGATGTAGTGATGTTGTAGTGACTGAATGTATTGATGTTGTAGTGACTGGATGTAGTGATGTTGTAGTGACTGGATGTAGTGATGTTGTAGTGACTGGATGTAGTGATGTTGTAGTGACTGGATGTATTGATGTTGTAGTGACTGGATGTAGTGATGTTGTAGTGACTGGATGTAGTGACTGGATGTAGTGATGTTGTAGTGACTGGATGTAGTGATGTTGTAGTGACTGGATGTATTGATGTTGTAGTGACTGGATGTAGTGATGTTGTAGTGACTGGATGTATTGATGTTGTAGTGACTGGATGTAGTGATGTTGTAGTGACTGGATGTAGTGACTGGATGTAGTGATGTTGTAGTGACTGGATGTAGTGACTGGATGTAGTGATGTTGTAGTGACTGGATGTAGTGACTGGATGTAGTGACTGGATGTAGTGATGTTGTAGTGACTGGATGTAGTGATGTTGTAGTGATGTTGTAGTGACTGGATGTAGTGATGTTGTAGTGACTGGATGTAGTGACTGGATGTAGTGATGTTGTAGTGACTGAATGTATTGATGTTGTAGTGACTGGATGTAGTGACTGGATGTAGTGATGTTGTAGTGACTGGATGTAGTGATGTTGTAGTGACTGGATGTAGTGATGTTGTAGTGACTGGATGTAGTGATGTTGTAGTGACTGGATGTAGTGATGTTGTAGTGACTGGATGTAGTGCTGTTGTATTGACTGGATGTATTGATGTGTAGTTTAGTAGGATGGAGGCTGTATGGATCTGTAACTGCTACAGTGTAGTTTAGTAGGATGGAGGCTGTATGGATCTGTAACTGCTACAGTGTAGTTTAGTAGGATGGAAGCTGTATGGGTCTGTAACTACTACAGTGTAGTTTAGTAGGATGGAAGCTGTATGGATCTGTTACTACTACAGTGTAGTTTAGTAGGATGGAAGCTGTATTGATCTGTAACTACTACAGTGTAGTTTAGTAGGATGGAAGCTGTATTGATCTGTAACTACTACAGTGTAGTTTAGTAGGATGGAAGCTGTATGGGTCTGTAACTGCTACAGTGTAGTTTAGTAGGATGGAGGCTCCATAGCTGTATGGATCTGTAACTACTACAGTGTAGTTTAGTAGGATGGAGGCTGTATGGGTCTGTAACTACTACAGTGTAGTTTAGTAGGATGGAAGCTGTATGGATCTGTTACTACTACAGTGTAGTTTAGTAGGATGGAAGCTGTATTGATCTGTAACTACTACAGTGTAGTTTAGTAGGATGGAGGCTCCGAAGCTGTGTGGATCTGTAACTACTAAAGTGTAGTTCAGAAGGATGGAGGCTCCGTAGCTGTATGGGTCTGTAACTACTACAGTGTAGTTTAGTAGGATGGAGGCTCCATAGATGTATGGATCTAACTGCTACAGTGTAGTTTAGTAGGATAGAGGCTCCGTAGCTGTATGGGTCTGTAACTACTACAGTGTAGTTTAGTAGGATGGAGGCTCCGTAGCTGTATGGGTCTGTAACTGCTACAGTGTAGTTTAGTAGGATGGAGGCTGTATGGGTCTGTTACTACTACAGTGTAGTTTAGTAGGATGGAGGCTGTATGGATTTGTAACTGCTACAGTGTAGTTTAGTAGGATGGAGGCTGTATGGATCTGTTACTGCTACAGTGTAGTTTAGTAGGATGGAGGCTCCATAGCTGTATGGGTCTGTAACTGCTACAGTGTAGTTTAGTAGGATGGAGGCTGTATGGATCTGTAACTGCTACAGTGTAGTTTAGTAGGATGGAGGCTGTATGGATCTGTTACTGCTACAGTGTAGTTTAGTAGGATGGAGGCTCCATAGCTGTATGGGTCTGTAACTGCTACAGTGTAGTTTAGTAGGATGGAGGCTGTATGGATCTGTAACTGCTACAGTGTAGTTTAGTAGGATGGAGGCTCCATAGATGTATGGATCTGTAACTACTACAGTGTAGTTTAGTAGGATGGAGGCTCCATAGCTGTATGGATCTGTAACTGCTACAGTGTAGTTTAGTAGGATGGAGGCTGTATGGGTCTGTTACTACTACAGTGTAGTTTAGTAGGATGGAGGCTGTATGGATCTGTAACTGCTACAGTGTAGTTTAGTAGGATGGAGGTTGTATGGATCTGTTACTGCTACAGTGTAGTTTAGTAAGATGGAGGCTCCATAGCTGTATGGGTCTGTAACTGCTACAGTGTAGTTTAGTAGGATGGAGGCTGTATGGATCTGTAACTGCTACAGTGTAGTTTAGTAGGATGGAGGCTGTATGGATCTGTAACTGCTACAGTGTAGTTTAGTAGGATGGAGGCTGTATGGATCTGTTACTGCTACAGTGTAGTTTAGTAGGATGGAGGCTCCATAGCTGTATGGATCTGTAACTGCTACAGTGTAGTTTAGTAGGATGGAGGCTCCATAGCTGTATGGATCTGTAACTACTACAGTGTAGTTTAGTAGGATGGAGGCTCCATAGCTGTATGGATCTGTAACTGCTACAGTGTAGTTTAGTAGGATGGAGGCTCCATAGCTGTATGGATCTGTGACTGCTACAGTGTAGTTTAGTAGGATGGAGGCTCCATAGCTGTATGGATCTGTAACTGCTACAGTGTAGTTTAGTAGGATGGAGGCTCCATAGCTGTATGGATCTGTAACTGCTACAGTGTAGTTTAGTAGGATGGAGGCTCCATAGCTGTATGGATCTGTAACTGCTACAGTGTAGTTTAGTAGGATGGAGGCTCCATAGCTGTATGGATCTGTAACTGCTACAGTGTAGTTTAGTAGGATGGAGGCTCCATAGCTGTATGGATCTGTAACTGCTACAGTGTAGTTTAGTAGGATGGAGGCTCCATAGCTGTATGGATCTGTAACTGCTACAGTGTAGTTTAGTAGGATGGAGGCTCCATAGCTGTATGGATCTGTAACTACTACAGTGTAGTTTAGTAGGATGGAGGCTCCATAGCTGTATGGATCTGTAACTGCTACAGTGTAGTTTAGTAGGATGGAGGCTCCATAGCTGTATGGATCTGTAACTGCTACACAAAGTATATTTTTAAGTTGAAGGATTCTTTCACGCCGTTTCAAAAGCCGTGTCGCAAGTAATGATTGACTTTCTAAAACACACACGGCTTGTCTCAGACTAAACATAGTACATTTACATCCAGGACACTGAAATTAGTATGATGTTTGGTTACATAAGACAGATGGTTATTTAAGGCAAAAATGAAGGTATGGTGGTTGACTGGTGTGGGTGAGTGAGCGTATAACACGAACCTCTAGCAACCCAAAGGTTGCGAGTTCGAATCTCAACACGGATAACTTCAGCATTTTTAGCTAATTAGCTACTTTTGAACTACTTACTACTCTTTTTTTTAGCTAGTTTGCAACGACTTAGCATGTGAGCTAACCCCTCCCCTTCTGAGGCCAGGTTGTAACACACGCTTCTTGATTGTAGTTCACATGAGCCAGTCGCCGGCTGAAATCTGTCGGGAGAATATGCAGAACGCTGCCTGGAGTTCTAGCTGGTGTCTTCCCATCAAACTCCTTGAAATTTGCAATTGTGTCTTTAAAAAAATCACACACTATGTTGTTCTTTAGTGTATTTATATATCGCTTTTCAACAGTAAAAGTTTTAAAAAATCACCTGAGGACGTCTTTAACAATTCCTACGATACAGAAAAACATAACCAAGTGTAGTGTCCTTTTAAAAATCACACATTAGTTCAACAACTGCAGAGTTTGTGTCCCTGTTTAAGATAGTACTTACTGGAGTTAATCAGATCTCCAGTCTTCTCTTCTTCTGCTTCTTCCTCCTCCAATGTGACAGTAATATCCTTATCTTCCTCCTCCACTCCAAAATCGTAATCCTCTTCTTTCACTGTGACAGTAACCTCCTCGTCTTCCTCCTCTTTCACTTTGAACGCGCCTTCCTCTTCTTTCGCCGTAACAGCCTCGCCCTTAACTTCTTCTTTCACGGTAAAAGCCTCACACTCTACTTGTTTTTGTATTGTAACAGCCTCCTCTTCCTCCTCCTCTTTCACGGGAGCATCTTTCTCCGTCCAGCAGACCTCTTCTTCAGCAGGAAGAGAGTATTTTAGTAAACTCATGGTCGGGGATGTTAGCTAAACTAGTGCTAACTAAACCAGCCGACTGACAACAACGTCAATATGAAATTAAATGGGGTAGCTAGTTGTTTCCACAAAAGTACGTGTAAAACATAGTGGCAAATAAACCAGGAAATAGTCTAAAGAACTTGAACTTGACTTTGTTGTCTAGCGAGCTACCGAGGTGGCTGCAGTTGTTGAAGAAGCGTTCCGTCCACTAGATTATACGTCACAGTAGAAACATCGCCTGAAAGACACCTATCGCCATCTGCTGTCTGGAGGGAGGAAACGCAGTTGAGGGAATGTTTATTTTTTGTCTATTAAATAATATATTAACACTTTTACAAAGAAAATAATGTGTTGATTGATTAGTTATGATTTTTTAGTACGACTCAGAGCTCCATATCCTATTATGACTACCAGAGAGCTCCATATTCTATAATGACTATCAGAGAGCTCCATATTCTATAATGACTATCAGAGAACTCCATATTCTATTATCAGAGAGCTCCATATTCTATTATGACTATCAGAGAACTCCATATTCTATTATCAGAGAGCTCCATATTCTATAATGACTATCAGAGAACTCCATATTCTATTATGACTACCAGAGAGCTCCATATTCTATAATGACTACCAGAGCTCCATATTCTATTATCAGAGAGCTCCATATTCTATTATGACTATCAGAGAACTCCATATTCTATTATCAGAGAGCTCCATATTCTATAATGACTATCAGAGAACTCCATATTCTATTATGACTACCAGAGAGCTCCATATTCTATAATGACTACCAGAGCTCCATATTCTATTATCAGAGAGCTCCATATTCTATTATGACTATCAGAGCTCCATATTCTATAATGACTATCAGAGAGCTCCATATTCTAGTATGACTACCAGAGAGCTCCATATTCTATAATGACTACCAGAGCTCCATATTCTATTATCAGAGAGCTCCATATTCTAAAATGACTATCAGAGAGCTCCATATTCTATTATGACTACCAGAGAGCTCCATATTCTATAATGACTACCAGAGCTCCATATTCTATTATCAGAGAGCTCCATATTCTATAATGACTACCAGAGAGCTCCATTTTCTATTATGACTACCAGAGAGCTCCATATTCTATAATGACTATCAGAGCTCCATATTCTATAATGACTATCAGAGAGCTCCATATTCTATTATGACTACCAGAGAGCTCCATATTCTATAATGACTACCAGAGAGCTCCATATTCTATTATGACTACCAGAGAGCTCCATATTCTATAATGACTATCAGAGCTCCATATTCCATAATGACTATCAGAGAGCTCCATATTCTATAATGACTATCAGAGCTCCATATTCTATAATGACTATCAGAGAGCTCCATATTCTATAATGACTACCAGAGAGCTCCATATTCTATTCAGAGAACTCCATATTCTATAATGACTACCAGAGACCTCCATATTCTATTATGACTATCAGAGAGCTCCATATTCTATTATGACTACCAGAGAGCTCCATATTCTATTCAGAGAGCTCCATATTCTATAATGACTACCAGAGACCTCCATATTCTATTATGACTACAAGAGAGCTCATATTCTATTCAGAGAGCTCCATATTCTATAATGACTATCAGAGATCTCCATATTCTATTATGACTATCAGAGCTCCATATTCTATTATGACTATCAGAGCTCCATATTCTATAATGACTATCAGAGAGCTCCATATTCTATTATCAGAGAACTCCATATTCTATTATCAGAGAGCTCCATATTCTATTATGACTATCAGAGCTCCATATTCTATAATGACTATCAGAGAGCTCCATATTCTAGTATGACTACCAGAGAGCTCCATATTCTATAATGACTACCAGAGCTCCATATTCTATTATCAGAGAGCTCCATATTCTATAATGACTATCAGAGAGCTCCATATTCTATTATGACTACCAGAGAGCTCCATATTCTATAATGACTACCAGAGCTCCATATTCTATTATCAGAGAGCTCCATATTCTATAATGACTACCAGAGAGCTCCATTTTCTATTATGACTACCAGAGAGCTCCATATTCTATAATGACTATCAGAGCTCCATATTCTATAATGACTATCAGAGAGCTCCATATTCTATTATGACTACCAGAGAGCTCCATATTCTATAATGACTACCAGAGAGCTCCATATTCTATTATGACTACCAGAGAGCTCCATATTCTATAATGACTATCAGAGCTCCATATTCCATAATGACTATCAGAGAGCTCCATATTCTATAATGACTATCAGAGCTCCATATTCTATAATGACTATCAGAGAGCTCCATATTCTATAATGACTACCAGAGAGCTCCATATTCTATTCAGAGAACTCCATATTCTATAATGACTACCAGAGACCTCCATATTCTATTATGACTATCAGAGAGCTCCATATTCTATTATGACTACCAGAGAGCTCCATATTCTATTCAGAGAGCTCCATATTCTATAATGACTACCAGAGACCTCCATATTCTATTATGACTACAAGAGAGCTCATATTCTATTCAGAGAGCTCCATATTCTATAATGACTATCAGAGATCTCCATATTCTATTATGACTATCAGAGCTCCATATTCTATTATGACTATCAGAGAGCTCCATATTCTATTATCAGAGAACTCCATATTCTATTATCAGAGAGCTCCATATTCTATTATGACTATCAGAGCTCCATATTCTATAATGACTATCAGAGAGCTCCATATTCTATTATCAGAGAGCTCCATATTCTATTATGACTATCAGAGAACTCCATATTCTATTATCAGAGAGCTCCATATTCTATAATGACTATCAGAGAACTCCATATTCTATTATGACTACCAGAGAGCTCCATATTCTATAATGACTACCAGAGCTCCATATTCTATTATGACTACCAGAGAGCTCCATATTCTATAATGACTACCAGAGCTCCATATTCTATTATCAGAGAGCTCAATATTCTATTATGACTATCAGAGCTCCATATTCTATAATGACTATCAGAGAGGTCCATATTCTATTATGACTACCAGAGAGCTCCATATTCTATAATGACTACCAGAGCTCCATATTCTATTATCAGAGAGCTCCATATTCTATAATGACTATCAGAGAGCTCCATATTCTATTATGACTACCAGAGAGCTCCATATTCTATAATGACTACCAGAGCTCCATATTCTATTATCAGAGAGCTCCATATTCTATAATGACTACCAGAGAGCTCCATTTTCTATTATGACTACCAGAGAGCTCCATATTCTATAATGACTATCAGAGCTCCATATTCTATAATGACTATCAGAGAGCTCCATATTCTATTATGACTACCAGAGAGCGCCATATTCTATAATGACTACCAGAGAGCTCCATATTCTATTATGACTACCAGAGAGCTCCATATTCTATAATGACTATTAGAGCTCCATATTCTATAATGACTATCAGAGAGCTCCATATTATATAATGACTATCAGAGCTCCATATTCTATAATGACTATCAGAGAGCTTCATATTCTATTATGACTACCAGAGAGCTCCATATTCTATAATGACTATCAGAGATCTCCATATTCTATTATGACTACCAGAGATCTCCATATTCTATTATCAGAGTTCCATATTCTATTATGACTACCAGAGAGCTCCATATTCTATTCAGAGAGCTCCATATTCTATAATGACTATCAGAGATCTCCATATTCTATTATGACTACCAGAGATCTCCATATTCTATTATCAGAGTTCCATATTCTATTATGACTATCAGAGCTCCATATTCTATAATGACTATCAGAGAGCTCCATATTCTATTATCAGAGAACTCCATTATCTATTATCAGAGAGCTCCATATTCTATTATGACTATCAGAGCTCCATATTCTATAATGACTATCAGAGAACTCCATATTCTATTATCAGAGAGCTCCATATTCTATTATGACTATCAGAGCTCCATATTCTATAATGACTATCAGAGAACTCCATATTCTATTATGACTACCAGAGAGCTCCATATTCTATAATGACTACCAGAGCTCCATATTCTATTATCAGAGAGCTCCATATTCTATTATGACTATCAGAGCTCCATATTCTATAATGACTATCAGAGAGCTCCATATTCTATTATGACTACCAGAGAGCTCCATATTCTATAATGACTACCAGAGCTCCATATTCTATTATCAGAGAGCTCCATATTCTATAATGACTACCAGAGAGCTCCATTTTCTATTATGACTACCAGAGAGCTCCATATTCTATAATGACTATCAGAGCTCCATATTCTATAATGACTATCAGAGAGCTCCATATTCTATTATGACTACCAGAGAGCTCCATATTCTATAATGACTACCAGAGAGCTCCATATTCTATTATGACTACCAGAGAGCTCCATATCTATTATGACTACCAGAGAGCTCCATATTCTATAATGACTATCAGAGCTCCATATTCTATAATGACTATCAGAGAGCTCCATATCTATTATGACTACCAGAGAGCTCCATATTCTATAATGACTATCAGAGAGCTCCATATTCTATAATGACTACCAGAGACCTCCATATTCTATTATGACTACCAGAGAGCTCCATATTCTATTCAGAGAGCTCCATATTCTATAATGACTATCAGAGAGCTCCATATTCTATAATGACTATCAGAGATCTCCATATTCTATTATGACTACCAGAGCTCCATATTCTATAATGACTATCAGAGAGCTCCATATTCTATAATGACTACCAGAGAGCTCCATATTCTATTATGACTATTAGAGAGCTCCATATTCTATTATCAGAGAGCTCCATATTCTATAATGACTATCAGAGATCTCCATATTCTATAATGACTATCAGAGCTCCATATTCTATTATCAGAGAGCTCCATATTCTATTATGACTATCAGAGATCTCCATATTCTATAATGACTATCAGAGCTCCATATTCTATTATGACCATCAGAGAGCTCCATATTCTATTATGACTATCAGAGATCTCCATATTCTATTATGACTACCAGAGAGCTCCATATTCTATAATGACTACCAGAGCTCCATATTCTATAATGACTATCAGAGAGCTCCATATTCTATTATGACTACCAGAGAGCTCCATATTCTATTATCAGAGAGCTCAATATTCTATAATGACTATCAGAGCTCCATATTCTATTATGACTATCAGAGCTCCATATTCTATTATGACTACCAGAGAGCTCCATATTCTATTATGACTACCAGAGCTCCATATTCTATTATCAGAGAGCTCCATATTCTATTATGACTATCAGAGCTCCATATTCTATTATGACTACCAGAGAGCTCCATATTCTATTATCAGAGATCTCCATATTCTATTATGACTATCAGAGAGCTCCATATTCTATTATGACTATCAGAGAGCTCCATATTCTATTATGACTACCAGAGCTCCATATTCTATAATGACTATCAGAGAGCTCCATATTCTATAATGACTACCAGAGAGCTCCATATTCTATAATGACTACCAGAGCTCCATATTCTATTATGACTATCAGAGAGCTCCATATTCTAGTATGACTACCAGAGAGCTCCATATTCTATAATGACTACCAGAGCTCCATATTCTTTTATCAGAGAGCTCCATATTCTATTATGACTATCAGAGCTCCATATTCTATAATGACTATCAGAGAGCTCCATATTCTATAATGACTACCAGAGAGCTCCATATTCTATAATGACTACCAGAGCTCCATATTCTATTATCAGAGAGCTCCATATTCTATAATGACTATCAGAGAGCTCCATATTCTATTATGACTATCAGAGAGCTCCATATTCTATAATGACTACCAGAGCTCCATATTCTATTATCAGAGAGCTCCATATTCTATAATGACTACCAGAGAGCTCCATTTTCTATTATGACTACCAGAGAGCTCCATATTTTATAATGACTACCAGAGCTCCATATTCTATTATGACTATCAGAGAGCTCCATATTCTATAATGACTACCAGAGAGCTCGATATTCTATTATCAGAGATCTCCATATTCTATTATCAGAGATCTCCATATTCTATTATCATAGATCTCCATATTCTATTATGACTATCAGAGCTCCATATTCTATAATGACTATCAGAGCTCCATATTCTATAATGACTATCAGAGAGCTCCATATTCTATTATGACTACCAGAGAGCTCCATATTCTATAATGACTACCAGAGAGCTCCATATTCTATTATGACTACCAGAGAGCTCCATATTCTATAATGACTATCAGAGCTCCATATTCTATAATGACTATCAGAGAGCTCCATATCTATTATGACTACCAGAGAGCTCCATATTCTATAATGACTATCAGAGAGCTCCATATTCTATAATGACTACCAGAGACCTCCATATTCTATTATGACTACCAGAGAGCTCCATATTCTATTCAGAGAGCTCCATATTCTATAATGACTATCAGAGAGCTCCATATTCTATAATGACTATCAGAGATCTCCATATTCTATTATGACTACCAGAGCTCCATATTCTATAATGACTATCAGAGAGCTCCATATTCTATAATGACTACCAGAGAGCTCCATATTCTATTATGACTATTAGAGAGCTCCATATTCTATTATCAGAGAGCTCCATATTCTATAATGACTATCAGAGATCTCCATATTCTATAATGACTATCAGAGCTCCATATTCTATTATCAGAGAGCTCCATATTCTATTATGACTATCAGAGATCTCCATATTCTATAATGACTATCAGAGCTCCATATTCTATTATGACCATCAGAGAGCTCCATATTCTATTATGACTATCAGAGATCTCCATATTCTATTATGACTACCAGAGAGCTCCATATTCTATAATGACTACCAGAGCTCCATATTCTATAATGACTATCAGAGAGCTCCATATTCTATTATGACTACCAGAGCTCCATATTCTATTATGACTACCAGAGCTCCATATTCTATTATGACTATCAGAGCTCCATATTCTATTATCAGAGAGCTCCATATTCTATTATGACTATCAGAGCTCCATATTCTATTATGACTATCAGAGAGCTCCATATTCTATAATGACTACCAGAGCTCCATATTCTATTATCAGAGAGCTCCATATTCTATAATGACTACCAGAGAGCTCCATTTTCTATTATGACTACCAGAGAGCTCCATATTTTATAATGACTACCAGAGCTCCATATTCTATTATGACTATCAGAGAGCTCCATATTCTATAATGACTACCAGAGAGCTCCATATTCTATTATCAGAGATCTCCATATTCTATTATCAGAGATCTCCATATTCTATTATCATAGCTCTCCATATTCTATTATGACTATCAGAGCTCCATATTCTATTATGACTACCAGAGCTCCATATTCTATTATGACTACCAGAGCTCCATATTCTATTATGACTACCAGAGAGCTCCATATTCTATAATGACTATCAGAGAGCTCCATATTCTATTATCAGAGATCTCCACATTCTATTATCATAGATCTCCATATTCTATTATGACTACCAGACCTATTCTATTATTACTTTAAAGTACTACTTCAGGAGTTTTTTGGTGTATCTGTACTTTACTATTTATATATTTGACAACTTTTACTTTACTACATTCCAAAAGAATGAAAACAAGAACATTGTCCTGCCTGCTTTGCTTAATAGAAGGAATGTGAAATGATTTATACTTTTACTTTTGATACTTAAGTATATTTAGAACCAAATACTTTTAGACTTTTACTCAAGTAGTTTTTCCACTGGCTGATTTTTACTTGAGTAACTTTCTATTAAAGGCATCTATACTTTTATTCAAGTATGACAATTCTACCTCAACAACAAATGTGTGAATACCAATGAATTTAAAACCCACTATAGCAGGTTAGGACTAAGTAATGTTACATAACCTTGTCTACTCGCTATACTAATGCTCAATGAATTTAAAACCCACTATAGCAGGTTAGGACTAAGTAATGTTACATAACCTTGTCTACTCGCTATACTAATGCTCTGCTGTCCAGAAGGTAACAGGAAACAGAAACAATGTCTTTCTGCAGTAAAGTTAAGACACTGTTGACCCAAGACAGGATGCTAATCAGTTTAACCTCCGAAACCTCTCAAAAAGGCCAGACCACAATAATACAGCTAGCGAGGGTAGCTACCAGCAGGAAGTAGGCTACCTATCCTGCACCCGCAAACACAAACATTACCCAGAATTCCTAGCATCACCATCTATCTATACAGTGCCTTCGGGATGAATTCAGACCCCTTCACTTTTTCCCCATATTTTGTTACGTTACAGCCTTATTCTAAAATGGATTAAACACTTTTTACTAATCTACACACAAAACCTCCTAATGACAAAGAGAAAACAGGTTTTTACATTTTTTTTGCAAATTTATTACAAATTCGAAATGGAAATACCTTCTTTACATTAGTATTCAGACCCTTTTGCTATGAGACTCCAAACTGAGCGGCGGTGTATCCTGTTTCCAGTGATCATCGTTGAGATGTTTCTACAACTTGATTGGACTCCACCTGTGGTAAATTCAACTGAATGGACACGATTTGGAAAGAGACACACACCTGTTTATATAGAACCTTCCAGAAGGACAACCTATAAAAAGGTTTACAGTGCACGTAAGAGCAAAAAACCAAGCCATGAGGTCGAAAGAATTGTCCGAAGAGCTCCGAGACAGGAGCTGGAAGGCACAGATCTGACGAAGGGTACCAAAAAATGTCTGCAGCATTGAAGGTTCCCAAGAACACAGTGGCCTCAAGTGTCAGCTTCCTGGCAATGCCAGGTTTTTGGCTAAAATAAAATGTTGTGGTACTGGGTACAGTTCTGGGTACAGTTCTTTGGCACTTGGATTAAAATCGGTGGCATGGTCAGATGACACGGCCACACTCATGAAAGGTTAAAGTCATTAAGAGGTTAAGGAGCATTGGTAAGGCTTTTCTCCTGTGTGTTTCTTCTTATGCTCTTTCAGGTTCTGGGAGCAGTGGACGGTCTTATCACCTGAGTGTGTGTATTCTCTCATGCTTTTTCAGGTTCCCTAATCGGGTAAATGTCTTTTGACACTGAGTGCAGTGGTAGGTCTTTTTTTCTGTGTGTGTCCCCTCGTGATATTTCAGGCCCCCTAACTGGGTAAAAGTCTTTTCACACATGGAGCATTGGTAAGGCTTTTCTCCTGTGTGTTTCTTCTTATGCTCTTTTAGGTTCCCTAACTTGGTAAAATCCTTACCGCACAAAGAGCAATGGTAAGGTTTCTCCCCTGTGTGCGTCCTCTCATGCTCTTTCAGGTCCCCTAACCACCGAAAACTCTTCCCACAGTGGGAACAGGGGTAAGGCTTTTCTTCAGAGTGTATTTTCTCATGTTTTTTCAAATACCCTAACTGGGTAAAACGCTTTCCACAATGAGAGCAGTGGTAGAGTTTTTCTCTCGTGTGTATTCCTTCATGCCTTTTCAGATTTCCTAAATGTGTAAATCTCTTTCCACACTGGGAACATTGTAAAGGTTTTTCTCCTGTGTGTTTCTTCTTATGCTCTTTTACGTTCCCTAATGTGGTAAAATCCTTTCCACACTGAGCGCAATGGTAAGGCTTCTCCCCCGTATGTGTCCTTTCATGCTGCTTCAGGTTCTCTAACCACCTAAAATTCTTTCCACACTGGGAACAGAGGTAAGCCTTCACTCCAGAGTGAATTCTCTCATGTATTTTTAGGTGTGCTAATCGGGTATAACGCTTTCCACACTGGGAGCAATGGAAAGGCTTCTCTCCTGTGTGTATCCTCTCATGCTCTTTCAGGTGCCTTAACCATGTAAAACCCTTTCCACACTGGGGACATTGGAAAGGCTTCTCTCCTGTGTGTATTCTCTCATGCTCTTTCAGAAGTGATGACTGGTTAAATCTCTTTTCACAATGGGAACATTGGAAGAGCTTTTTTCCTGTGTGTGTTCTCTCATGCTCTTTGAACTTAGATAACCACTTAAAACTCTTTCCACACTGGGAGCAATTGTGTCGTGTCGCTGGTTTGGGAATCTCTGGGTCTGGATTCTCTGAAGGACTCTTCCCACTGTCAGAGTGAGAGTCTGGTCTCTCTCCTGCCAAAGATAAAAACAGATTATTTTGTTAAACAGAGACCTGAATGAATGATTAAACTGTTTTCCTATGAGGTTTAATCCAGACTAGATCCTTCAATATAAAATCATTATAAAATGCTGATTGGTTGATATTCGCGATAATCTCAGGTAATGCCTTTTAAAAGTTCCATCCATCCTATTTTTTTTAGGGGAATATTTAGGCTTTCTGATAATGTATAAACAATAATAAAACAAACAAATGTAAACCCACCCACACTGTGCCATGAGGTCACTGTTCAATCTGCTTTCTGCTGTTAAGGGAGAGAGAGGCAAGATCTAAAAAAAATATATTTTTTTAAAAGCCCACTTTAAATCTGAGATTTTTTAAACTATCTCATCCATATGTAAAAAAAAAAAAACATGAAGTCTTTGTCAATCCAAATGCCCAGATATTTATAGGAACCCGATCGATGGGAAAACCATCCAGTGAATAAATATATAGTCCATCTGAAACATCCTGGAGAGAACTACAGAACAACATGTATTTAGTCTTGTCCACATTACAGAACAAGTTTTAAACCAACCAGGGCGTTCTGTTAGGTAACAAGGTCAGATAGCAGCTCTAACATAGTCTGGCCAACAGTTGGGTCAATGGAGAGACCTCCAGTGCCTTCGGAAAATATTCAGACCCCTTGACTTTGTCCACATTTTGTTACGTTACAGCCTTATTCTAAACATGGATTAAATGTTTATCCTCATCAATCTACACACAATAACCCATAATGACATCACAATACCCCATAATGACATCACAGTACCCCATAATGACATCACAATACCCCATAGTGACAAAGTGAAAACAGGTTTTAAAAAAACCCAGAAATACCTTATTTACATAAGTATTCAAACCCTTTGCTATAAGACTCTAAATTGAGTTCCGTTGCATCCCGTTTCCATTGATCATCCTAGATGTTTCTACAAGTTGATTGGACTCCACCTGCAGTAAATTCAATTGACTGGACATCATTTGGAAAGGCACACACCTGTCTATATAGAGCCTTCCCGAAGGACAACCATCTCCGCAGCACACCAATCAGGCCTTTATGGTAGAGTGGCCAGACAGAAGCCACTCCTCGGTAAAAGGCACATGACAGCCCGCTTGGAGTTTGCCAAAGGGCACCTAAAGGACTGTCCGACCATGAGAAACAAGATTATCTGGTCTGATGAAACCAAAACTGAACTCTTTGGCCTAAATGTTACATCTGGAGGAAATCTAGCACTAGCCCTACGGTGAAGCATGGTAGTGACAGAATCATACTGTGGGAATGTCGTTCAGCGGCAGGGCCAGGGAGACTAGTCTGGATCGAGGGAAAGATGAATGGAGCAAAGTTCAGAGAGATCCTTGATGAAAACCTGATCCAGAGTGCTCAGGACCTCAGACTGGGGTCCTCATCTTTCCAACAAGACAACGACCCTAAGCACACAGCCAAGACAACGCAGGAGTGGCTTCGGAACAAGTCTCGGAATGTCCTTGAGTGGTCCAGCCAGAGCCCGGACTGGAACCTGATCGAACATCTCTGGAGAGACCTGAAAATAGCTGTGCAGCGACCCTCCCCATCCAACCTGACAGAGCTTGAGAGAATCTGCAGAGAATGGGAGAAACTCCCCAAATACAGGTGTGCCAAGCTTGTAGCGTCATACCCAATAAAACTTGAGGCTGTAATCGCTGCCAAAAGGTGCTTCAACAAAGTACTGAATTCTTATGTAAATGTCATATTTCAGTTTTTATTTTTGTTATAATTAACAAAAAAATTATAAACAACCTGTTTTTGATTTGTTATTATGGGGCATTGTGTAGATTGATGAGAGGGAAAAAACGATTGAATCACTTTTAGAATAAGGCTGTAATGTAACAAAATGTGGAAATGCACACAGCAGAGACCATGGAGGAGAGACACAACAGAGAACATGGAGGAGAGACACACAACAGAGAACATGGAGGAGAGACACAACAGAGAACATGGAAGAGAGACACACAACAGAGAACATGGAGGAGAGACACACAACAGAGAACATGGAAGAGAGACAACAGAGAACATGGAGGAGAGACACACAACAGAGAACATGGAGGAGAGACAACAGAGAACATGGAGGAGAGACACACAACAGAGAACATGGAGGAGAGACACAACAGAGAACATGGAAAAGACACACAACAGAGAACATGGAGGAGAGACAACAGAGAACATGGAGGAGAGACACACAACAGAGAACATGGAGGAGAGACACACAACAGAGAACATGGAGGAGAGACACACACAACAGAGAACATGGAGGAGAGACACACAACAGAGAACATAGAGGAGAGACACACAACAGAGAACATAGAGGAGAGACACAACAGAGAACATGGAGGAGAGACACAACAGAGAACATGGAGGAGAGACACAACAGAGAACATGGAGGAGAGACACACAACAGATAACATGGAGGAGAGACACAACAGATAACATAGAGGAGAGACACAACAGAGAACATGGAGGAGACACACAACAGAGAACATGGAGGAGAGACACACAACAGAGAACATGGAGGAGAGACACACAACAGAGAACATAGAGGAGAGACACACAACAGAGAACATGGAGGAGAGACACACAACAGATAACATGAAACAGCATGAATACCATTGTTGCTGAGTGGCTGGGGGACAGCATTAATACCATTGTTGCTGAGTGGCTGGGGGACAGCATTAATACCATTGTTGTTGAGTGGCTGGGGGACAGCATTAATACCATTGTTGCTGAGTGGCTGGGGGACAGCATTAATACCATTGTTACTGAGTGGCTGGGGGACAGCATTAATACCATTGTTACTGAGTGGCTGGGGGACAGCATTAATACCATTGTTGCTGAGTGGCTGGGGGACAGCATTAATACCATTGTTGCTGAGTGGCTGGGGGACAGCATGAATACCATTGTTACTGAGTGAATGGGGGACAGCATTAATACCATTGTTACTGAGTGACTGGGGGACAGCATGAATACCATTGTTACTGAGTGGCTGGGTGACAGCATTAATGCCATTGTTGCTGAGTGGCTGGGGGACAGCATGAATACCATTGTTGCTGAGTGGCTGGGGGACAGCATTAATACCATTGTTGCTGAGTGGCTGGGGGACAGCATGAATAACATTGTTGCTGAGTGGCTGGGGGACAGCATGAATACCGGGGACTGTGAAGAGACAAACACAAAGGTACAGAGACACATGCATTGTGATATTGCTGTATTGTGTTGTAGATACGTAGTGGTGTAATAATGTTATATGATGTACTGTTTTATATTTTGTTTTCTGTGTAATGTAAGTGCCTTAATGTGTTTGGACCCCAGGAAGAGTAGCTGCTGCCTTGGCAGGAACTAATGGGGATCCATAATAAACCCCAGGAAGAGTAGCAGCTGCCTTGGCAGGAACTAATGGGGATCCATAATAAACCCCAGGAAGAGTAGCAGCTGCCTTGGCAGGAACTAATGGGGATCCATAATAAACCCCAGGAAGAGTAGCTGCTGCCTTGGCAACACTAATGGGGATCCATAATAAACCCCAGGAAGAGTAGCTGCTGCCTTGGCAGGAACTAATGGGGATCCATAATAAACCCCAGGAAGAGTAGCAGCTGCCTTGGCAGGAACTAATGGGGATCCATAATAAACCCCAGGAAGAGTAGCTGCTGCCTTGGCAACACTAATGGGGATCCATAATAAACCCCAGGAAGAGTAGCTGCTGCCTTGGCAGGAACTAATGGGGATCCATAATAAACCCTAGGAAGAGTAGCTGCTGCCTTGGAGGAATGGGCCAAAATACCAGCAACAGTGTGTGAAAACCTTGTGAAGACTTACAGAAAACGTTTGACCTCTGTCATTGCCAACAAAGGGTATATAACAAATTATTGAGATAAACTTTTGTTATTGACCAAATACGTATTTTCCACCATAATTTGCAAATAAATTCATTAAAAATCCTACAATGTGATTTTCTGGATTTTTTTCTTCTCATTTTGTCTGTCATAGATGAAGTGTACCTATGATGAAAATTACAGGCCTCTCTCATCTTTTTAAGTGGGAGAACTTGCACAATTGGTGGCTGACTAAATACTTATTTTGGCCCCACTGTATTACAATTCTATTAATACATCATAACATATTACAAACAAGCTTATCTTTTAGGTTCTGAGCTCAGTGGACATTTATAAGTTATATTCTCCCAGAATCAATGGCGAGGCCCAGAGCCAGATATTAAAACAATACATTAATTCAACAAGGGCAGTTTGTGGCTCTGCTTTTAAGACGGTACTCACTGGTGATAATCAGATCTTCAGTCTCATCTTCCTCTCCTTCCACCTCCTCTTCATCTCCCAATACGTCTTCCTCCTCCTCTTTATGTAAGATAGCCTCCTCTTCCTCTCCAAAAGGTTCTTTCACTATAACATCCTCCTCTTCCTCAGTTTTCATTCTGACAGCTTCTACCTCCTCTTCTTTCACTGTGACAGCCTCTATCCCCTCTTCATCTTTCACTCTAAAAGGTTCTTCCTCTTCTTTCACTATAACATCCTCCTCTTCTTCTTTCAATGTTATGGCCTCCTCTTCCTCCTTTTTCATTCTGAAAACGTCTATCTCCTCTTCTTCCACTGTGACAGCCTCTATCCCCTCTTCCTCTTTCCATCTAAAAGATTCCTCTACCTCTTCCTCCTCTTTCATTCTGAAAGCTTCTTCCTCTCCTTTTACTGAAACATCTTCCTCCTCTTCTTTTACGACAACGTTCAGCCCCAGAGCTTCTTTCTCCGTCCAGCAGACCTCCTCTTCTTTAGCAAGAGGGGAGTAGCTTAGTGAGCTCATGGTTGGTGATGCTAGTTAGCATTAACGAGTAGCCTGGTGCTAAGCTAACTTAGCTAGCTAGCTAACTGTCTAACAACGTAAATATGAACTTAAATGGGGCAACTAGCTACACGAAAGAAGTTTAAAACACAGAGGCAAATATACACCGAAAGCGTCTAAAGAGCTCCAATGTTTTGACTATGTTGGATAGCAAGCCACAGAGGTGACTGACTAGACTGTCGTGAAACAGGTAAGATGAACTAAGTACTTCCGGGTCGCAGATATGTAGAATCCTTCAGAATAAGAGTCCTGCCCTGTATACTTTCTAAATGAATAATTAGTGAGAAAATGATGCAAAATAATGTGATTTATTTGTTATTGTTATGTATATATATTTTTTTATCTAAATGGTCAACATTTATTTTGTGTGTATTCCTATCGTATTGGGGCGGCAGGTGGTAAGAGCGTTGGACGAGTAACCAAAAGATTGGATCGAATCCCCGAGCTGACAAGGTGAACTCTGTCGTTCTGCCCCTGAACCGGACAATTAACCCACTGTTCCTAGTTCGTCATTGTAAATAAGAATGTGTTCTTAACTGACTTGCCTAGTTAAATAAAGGTAAAAAAATATATATTGAAAAAATGACACCGTACATAATCACCTGTAAATTGTGTCAGTAAAAGGGCTCCATTCTCTTTTTCTTTTTGTTCATATCGGCCATAAAAGTCACAAAGTCAGAAGGCCCGCCTACTCGTGTGACGACACTAATACCGCTTTACTGCTCTCGGGAAATGACCAATCAGATGAGGGTGTGTGATGACGCGTATGCCGACAGGCTTGCAGGGGCAGACAAGAGACAAGCATGTATTTTATCCAGCGTTTCATCAATGATATTTATCAGCTATAATAAAACCAACCGTTATAAATGATCTATCAATGATGTGGTTATTTATCAGCTATAATAAAACCAACCGTTATAAATGATCCATCAATGATGTGGTTATTTATTATCTATAATAACACCAACCGTTATAAATACAAAATGGTAATTGGACGTCTTATTCAAACTCAGCTTGCAAACTCATCATGATGTTGGCTACTTACTTGTCCTAACCCAAATGATGTTGGCTCTTACTTGTCCTAACCTAAAATAGGTTTACTTCCGGCGCCGACAGAGATGGCCGCCTCGCTTCGCGTTCCTAGGAAACTATGCAGTTTTTTGTTTTTTTACGTGTTATTTCTTACATTAGTACCCCAGGTCATCTTAGGTTTCATTACATGCAGTCGAGAAGAACTACTGAATATAAGATCAGCGTCAACTCGACCAAGAATATGTTTTTCGCGACGCGGATCCTGTGTTCTGCCTTACAAAAAGGACAACGGAGCGGATCCCATGCAGCGACCAAAAAAAACGACTCCGAAAAAGAGGGAAACGAGGCGGTCTTCTGGTCAGACTCCGGAGACGGGCACACCGTGCACCACTCCCTAGCATTCTTCTTGCCAATGTCCAGTCTCTTGACAACAAGGTTGATGAAATCCGAGCAAGGGTAGCATTCCAGAGGGACATCAGAGACTGTAACGTTCTTTGCTTCACGGAAACGTGGCTCACTGGAGAGACGCTATCCGAGGCGGTGCCAACGGGTTTCTCCACGCATCGCGCAGACAGAAACAAACATCTTTCTGGTAAGAAGAGGGGCGGGGGCGTATGCCTTATGGCTAACGTGACATGGTGTGATGAAAGAAACAGGAACTCAAATCCTTCGGTTCACCTGATTTAGAATTCCTCACAATCAAATGTAGACCGCATTATCTACCAAGAGAATTCTCTTCCACTGCTGTTCACCCCGCTATCATCCAGAAGGCGAGGTCAGTACAGGTGCATCAAAGCTGGGACCGAGAGACTGAAAAACAGCTTCTATCTCAAGGCCATCAGACTGTTAAACAGCCACCACTAACATTGAGTGGCTGCTGCCAACACACTGACACTGACTCAACTCCAGCCACTTTAATAATGGGAATTGATGGGAAATGATGTAAATATATCACTAGCCACTTTAAACAATGCTACCTTACATAATGTTACTTACCCTACATTATTCATCTCATATGCATACGTATATACTGTACTCTATATCATCGACTGTATTCTTATGTAATACATGTATCACTAGCCACTTTAACTATGCCACTTTGTTTACATACTCATCTCATTTGTACATACTGTACTCGATACCATCTACTGTATCTTGCCTATGCTGCTCTGTACCATCACTCATTCATATATCCTTATGTACATATTCTTTATCCCCTCACACTGTGTACAAGAGAGTAGTTTTGGAATTGTTAGTTAGATTACTTGTTATTACTGCATTGTCGGAACTAGAAGCACAAGCATTTCGCTACACTCGCATTAACATCTGCTAACCATGTGTATGTGACAAATAACATTTGATTTGATTTGATATCCGCATTGTTTTTTTTATAATATATTTTTATTTAAAATGTGCACAACAATTAAAATGTTTGAAATAGACAGATTTTTTTTTGTCTGATATTAAGATGAAAACCTTTTAACTTTTATGTGCCACTCTGGCACCTTCTTATAGTCATTTATTTAACATCTGGAGATTTTTACTTAGTAAACAGTAAGTTGATGTACTTCCTCATATTTACCTGCAAACCGGGAAAGCAGATAACGTGGGCGCTGTTTAATATTGCCTTGCAGTTCACCTTTGAAGTGTTATGTATCAATTTCTGTCTCTGTACAAAGGAATGATCTTCAAGCTGTGGAAGATGGCAAAACATAATAATTGTTTGGAATTACATCGCACTTTTCTAGACGCCCAAAAGCTCTTTACAGTGTACAGGGAAACTCAGCTCCCTAACCACACTTACATATTGTTTCAATAAGTGCCATGGGATCCACAGCCACAAAGTCAGAAGGCCCGCCTCCTTGACCAATCAGATGAGAGAGTGTGTGTGCTGACCGGCTCCATCAGTGCCATTGGATATTTAGCAACCACAACCACAAAGTCAGAAGGCCCGCCTCCTCGACCAATCAGATGACCAGCTTCATCAGTGCCATGGGATCTTTAGTGACCACAGAGTTGGGACACCCTGTTATAAAGTCCCATCTTCTTCCATTTTGAGGAACATTCCATTGCTAGTTTAGTAATTCGACATGATTCTAATAAAGTGTATGTTGTACAAGTGTAACAGTATAACTTTAGACCGTCCCCTCGCCCATACCCGGGGGCGAACCAGGGACCCTCTGCACACATCAACAACAGTCACCCACGAAGCATCGTTACTCATCGCTCCACAAAAGCCGCGGCCCTTGCAGAGCAAGGGGAACTACTACTTCAAGGTCTCAGAGCAAGTGACGTCACCGATAGAACCGCTATTTAGCGCGCACCGCTAACTAAGCTAGCCGTTTCACATCCGTTACACACGTTCTAAGGTTCAGTGATCTGTCTTTGAACTTACTGCTTTCTTGTTACATTTCAGCAGCACGTTTCTCTTTGGCTTTTTTGATTGTCTGTCTTTCCTCGTGTGGAGTAAAAATCTCTGTTGTTCCTTTTCAAGACGTGGAAACACGTATGAATGCCACCAGGGGAAATGTATGTAATGGACACTAACACGTATGAATGCCACCAGGGGAAATGTATGTAATGGACACTAACACGTATGAATGCCACCAGGGGAAATGTATGTAATGGACACTAACACGTATGAATGCCACCAGGGGAAATGTATGTAAGTTATGGACACTAACACATATGAATGCCACCAGGGGAAATGTATGTAATGGACACTAACACGTATGAATGCCACCAGGGGAAATGTATGTAACTTATGGACACTAACACGTATGAATGCCACCAGGGGAAATGTATGTAATGGACACTAGCACGTATGAATGCCACCAGGGGAAATGTATGTAACTTATGGACACTAACACGTATGAATGCCACCAGGGGAAATGTATGTAATGGACACTAACACGTATGAATGCCACCAGGGGAAATGTATGTAACTTATGGACACTAACACGTATGAATGCCACCAGGGGAAATGTATGTAATGGACACTAACACGTGTGAATGCCACCAGGGGAAATGTATGTAATGGACACTAACACGTATGAATGCCACCAGGGGAAATGTATGTAATGGACACTAACACGTATGAATGCCACCAGGGGAAATGTATGTAATGGACACTAGCACGTATGAATGCCACCAGGGGAAATGTATGTAATGGACACTAGCACGTATGAATGCCACCAGGGGAAATGTATGTAATGGACACTAGCACGTATGAATGCCACCAGGTGAAATGTATGTAATGGACACTAGCACGTATGAATGCCACCAGGGGAAATGTATGTAATGGACACTAGCACGTATGAATGCCACCAGGGGAAATGTATGTAACTTATGGACACTAACACTTATGAATGCCACCAGGGGAAATGTATGTAATGGACACTAGCACGTATGAATGCCACCAGGGGAAATGTATGTAATGGACACTAACACGTATGAATGCCACCAGGGGAAATGTATGTAATGGACACTAACACGTATGAATGCCACCAGGGGAAATGTATGTAATGGACACTAACACGTATGAATACCACCAGGGGAAATGTATGTAATGGACACTAACACGTGTGAATGCCACCAGGGGAAATGTATGTAATGGACACTAACACGTATGAATGCCACCAGGGGAAATGTATGTAATGGACACTAACACGTATGAATGCCACCAGGGGAAATGTATGTAATGGACACTAACACGTATGAATGCCACCAGGGGAAATGTATGTAATGGACACTAACACGTGTGAATGCCACCAGGGGAAATGTATGTAATGGACACTAACACGTATGAATACCACCAGGGGAAATGTATGTAATGGACACTAACACGTATGAATGCCACCAGGGGAAATGTATGTAATGGACACTAACACGTATGAATGCCACCAGGGGAAATGTATGTAATGGACACTAACACGTGTGAATGCCACCAGGGGAAATGTATGTAATGGACACTAACACGTGTGAATGCCACCAGGGGAAATGTATGTAATGGACACTAACACGTATGAATGCCACCAGGGGAAATGTATGTAATGGACACTAACACGTATGAATACCACCAGGGGAAATGTATGTAATGGACACTAACACGTATGAATACCACCAGGGGAAATGTATGTAATGGACACTAACACGTATGAATGCCACCAGGGGAAATGTATGTAATGGACACTAGCACGTATGAATGCCACCAGGGGAAATGTATGTAATGGACACTAGCACGTGTGAATGCCACCAGGGGAAATGTATGTAATGGACACTAGCACGTGTGAATGCCACCAGGGGAAATGTATGTAATGGACACTAGCACGTGTGAATGCCACCAGGGGAAATGTATGTAAGTTATGGACACTAACACGTATGAATGCCACCAGGGGAAATGTATGTAATGGACACTAGCACGTATGAATGCCACCAGGGGAAATGTATGTAATGGACACTAACACGTATGAATGCCACCAGGGGAAATGTATGTAATGGACACTAACACGTATGAATGCCACCAGGGGAAATGTATGTAATGGACACTAGCACGTATGAATGCCACCAGGGGAAATGTATGTAATGGACACTAACACGTATGAATGCCACCAGGGGAAATGTATGTAATGGACACTAACACGTATGAATGCCACCAGGGGAAATGTATGTAATGGACCCTAACACGTATGAATGCCACCAGGGGAAATGTATGTAATGGACACTAGCACGTATGAATGCCACCAGGGGAAATGTATGTAATGGACACTAACACGTGTGAATACCACCAGGGGAAATGTATGTAAGTTATGGACACTAACACGTGTGAATGCCACCAGGGGAAATGTATGTAATGGACACTAACACGTATGAATGCCACCAGGGGAAATGTATGTAATGGACACTAACACGTATGAATGCCACCAGGGGAAATGTATGTAATGGACACTAACACGTATGAATGCCACCAGGGGAAATGTATGTAATGGACACTAACACGTATGAATGCCACCAGGGGAAATGTATGTAATGGACACTAACACGTATGAATGCCACCAGGGGAAATGTATGTAATGGACACTAACACGTATGAATGCCACCAGGGGAAATGTATGTAATGGACACTAACACGTATGAATGCCACCAGGGGAAATGTATGTAATGGACACTAACACGTATGAATGCCACCAGGGGAAATGTATGTAATGGACACTAACACGTATGAATGCCACCAGGGGAAATGTATGTAATGGACACTAGCACGTATGAATGCCACCAGGGGAAATGTATGTAAGTTATGGACACTAACACATATGAATGCCACCAGGGGAAATGTATGTAATGGACACTAACACGTATGAATGCCACCAGGGGAAATGTATGTAATGGACACTAACACGTATGAATGCCACCAGGGGAAATGTATGTAATGGACACTAACACGTATGAATGCCACCAGGGGAAATGTATGTAATGGACACTAACACGTATGAATGCCACCAGGGGAAATGTATGTAATGGACACTAACACGTATGAATGCCACCAGGGGAAATGTATGTAATGGACACTAACACGTGTGAATATAGTGACCGTATGTGCATACGTATATATTTGAGACTGTTGGACAACATAAATCTTGGTCGAACAGCCGCCTATCGACCAGAACAATCAACTACATGGGCTCAGCCATAATAGCGATTGATTCTTGAAGAATATAACTTAAAATAGCCTCAAATGTTTAACTGTATTTCCCCATCAGAAACCAAAACATAATCTGGCATATCGCCACTGTTGGTAAACTAACACTGTATAGCCTCGAAATCTAGTTAAACCTATAATTTTGACCTTATGGATGGTCATATCATTATGACATCATGGATTAATTCTAGAATATACTATATATCCTAGAAACCTGGTTAAACTAACATTATGACATCATGGATGAATTCTAGAATATACCATATATCCTAGAAACCTGGTTAAACTATCATTATGACATCATGGATGAATTCTAGAATATACCATATATCCTAGAAACCTGGTTAAACTAACATTATGACATCATGGATGAATTCTAGAATATACTATATATCCTAGAAACCTGGTTAAACTAACATTATGACATCATGGATGAATTCTAGAATATACTATACAGCCTAGAAACCTGGTTAAACAATCATTATGACATCATGGATGGCCAGTCCTTGTATTCATAGTGTAGTGAATTCAGAGCAAGGCCCTGAGCTGAACTCAAACCTGGGTCCAGCGACTGTCAACACCAAAATGTCTGAACTAGGTTTAGGTTTACTAGGTCGCTAGGTTTAGGGTTACGGTTGATATAATAGCTTTCTCTATGAATTTCAGATTGGTTACATTTCTCCAGCCCCCAGCTGTTTATGTAGGAGAAAATAACAATATTTGATTTAACCTTTAAGAATAAATTCTTATTTACAATGACGGCCTATCCCGGCCAAACCCTGCGAACCCTGGGCCAATTGTGCGCCGCCCTATAGGACCAATCACGTCCGGATGTGAGGCAGCCTGGATTCAAACCAGGGACTGCAGTAACGCCTCTCGCACCGAGAAGCAAGATGCCGTAGACAGCTGTGATACAGCCCGGATTCGAACCAGGGTCTGTAGTACCTAAGACCGCTGCGCCACTCGGGAGCCAATAGATCTAAAATCAGATAAAACAAACAGAAAAACATTTGTTTCCTATTTTTATTTGATAATTGTTGAAATTAAAATAAAGGCCTTACATTGAGACAGGAAGCTGATAGGATCATTTTGCTGTTGTCCACAACATGGCAGCAGTGTGTGTGCACAGTGTCAGACTGATACATTGAAGAATGAGAGCGCTACATCATATTTTAGTATGACGTTCTCCCAGGTGTCCTTCATGAGTGTCAGACTGATACATTGAAGAATGAGAGCGCTACATCATATTTTAGTATGACGTTCTCCCAGGTGTCCTTCATGAGTGTCAGACTGATACATTGAAGAATGAGAGCGCTACATCATATTTTAGTATGACGTTCTCCCAGGTGTCCTTCATGAGTGTCAGACTGATACATTGAAGAATGAGAGCGCTACATCATATTTTAGTATGACGTTCTCCCAGGTGTCCTTCATGAGTGTCAGACTGATACATTGAAGAATGAGAGCGCTACATCATATTTTAGTATGACGTTCTCCCAGGTGTCCTTCATGAGTTTGCCCAAAAGTGAATGACTATAGAGAACATACTAAAATGCTATGGCAATAAAAAATAAAAATTACGTTGACACACACCCAGGAATGTCATACATGATGGATCATTAGCTTCCCTACGTAAAAGGTACTAACATGAGACGAGAACGCTGATCCATGAGACGAGAACGGTGATCCAACGCCTCCCAACACAGAAGTGTGAACTATTTAAGATAAGGGCCAAGTTAGCAGCCAACACTGACCCAATGTCATAAACGCACCACAAGTGAGGGCCAACAAGGGCCAACAAGTGAGAAGGAAAAAAACAATTTACAATTTGATTTTTAAACCCACAGTCGTCTACACAAGATTGTGCTGCTGATGCCAAGTCCCATAGCAGTCTCTTTCTGCTGTGAAGCAGAGGGTAACAGCACAAACAGTGCAGGTGACGGGAGATTTCTTGTGGCACAGAACACAACGACGCCTGCCTGCTTTACTCTTTTGGCCCTGAGGCACATTCAGGTCTGCAGTGATGCATTTTGGCAGGTGAACACCACTGGTGACAGGAGTAGAGGGGACAGGAGTAGAGCGGACAGGAGTAGAGCGGACAGAAGGTTCTGCAGTGGACTTTGTGCCGCAGTCAGCAAGCTCCTGGATGAGCAGCTCTCTGAAGGCTAGCGGTGTCATGGGGGTCTGTCCACAGCTCTGAGCCATTTCCTCATGAAGGATGAATGCATTCACCACAGCGATGTCGATGAAATGATAGAACAATGTCCTGTACCATTTCATTGTCTTGTGGAGAACATTGTTGTAGCCCAGCAGAGCGCCTGACAGGTCCACAACTCCCATGCTCTTGTTGTAATCCTTCACAGCAGCAGGAATGGGGACATCTTTAGTGGTCCATGCATCATTAGCGTCCTTCACACGCCTGTTGACGTGATCGCCACTGAAGGATTTGTGGATACTGGAGCACATGACCACCTCTCTGGCATCCATCCACTTAACAAAGAGCAGGTCGTGTTTACGAATCCATCGCATGGTCCCCCTTTCTGCCCTCTTAGGCATGTCGTTTACCTTTGTTTTGGGAAAACCTACACTGTTGGGACGAATGGTGCCACAAGCCCACACATCCAGCTTCCTCAGGTTTGTAAACAGGGTAGGGCTTGTGTAAAAGTTGTCCACAAACAGTTTGAAGCCCGTCCCAAGCAGTGGAAAATCCAATAATTCCACAACGGAATCACAACTAACTCCCTTACCGGTGGCTGAGATGGATTTCCCCTCGTAAACAAAAAAATTCCAAGTGTAGGCACACGCAGAATCGGCCAAAACAAACAGTTTGTAAGCCCATTTTGTTTGCTTGTTAGGCATATGTTGTTTGAGGCCATTTCTAGCCTTTGAGGCTACTATCCTCTCATCTATGGACAGGTTCTGGTTGGGCTGAAAATGGGTCTTGCAGGCCTCAACCATGCTGGAGTAGAGAGGTTTGATTTTGCAGAGCCTATCAAAGCTTGCTGTGCCTCTCTTCTTGTCATTGACCTCATCAACTTGTGGGTCACTGATATGAAGCGCCCGCGAGATAGTCAGAAACCTGTTAGAAGACATGACAGTGGTGGGGAAAGGCAGTTGGTAGAGTGTTGACGTTCTCCAGTAGTCCTTCAGGGTTTTCAACTTCACCAACCCCATGTAAATTACCAGTGAGATGTAACAGTACAGGTCTTGGATGGAAATGGGCTTCCATGTCTCTTTCTTGCCTGCTTGTTTCTTAGCCCCATACTTGTTGGTGTTAGAAACCAGCGAATCAAGAACGGACAAGGAGAAAAACATCTGGAAAAGATGAAGGGGGCTGTACTCTGCAGTCATGTCCAGCTGAGGTCCTGGCTGCCTTTTCGGTCTAAATGTTGGTGGAAGTGGCTCCACGTCATCTTCTAGCACAGTGTGCCAACGGTCCTCTGCCTCGGTGGTAGTTGTCGCTGGTTCACTGGCCCTCCTCCGCTTCTGGGCTGACTTCTTCACACCTCTAGATGGCCGGGCCAGGGTGGGTGTGGAGCCAGAGACAGCAGGGGTCATACTGGAGGAACCAGTTCCTACGTTGGAATGAGTAGGGGATGGAGGACTGTGGTCTCTTTGGAGTGGCACCCAGAGGTCATCAGAGTCAGAGTCTCTACCACTATTGAGGATAAAAAAAAACATTAAGTTAGCTCTCAAGTTTACTGTTATTTTATTTTACCTTTAGTTTAGTAGAGGTGAGCCCTGCATCAATACATTACAGGTGAGAGCCCTGCATCAATACATTACAGGTGAGAGCCCTGCATCAATACATTACAGGTGAGAGCCCTGCATCAATACATTACAGGTGAGAGCCCTGCATCAATACATTACCGGTGAGAGCCCTGCATCAATACATTACAGGTGAGAGCCCTGCATCAATACATTACCGGTGAGAGCCCTGCATCAATACATTACAGGTGAGAGCCCTGCATCAATACATTACCGGTGAGAGCCCTGCATCAATACATTACTGGTGAGAGCCCTGCATCAATACATTACAGGTGAGAGCCCTGCATCAATACATTACGGGTGAGAGCCCTGCATCAATACATTACAGGTGAGAGCCCTGCATCACATTGTATACACACACACACATATATATATAAATGTCTCAAACGAATATACAACCATTTAAACAACTGCATTAGCACAAGAAGCAAAAACCTTTTTTACTTACTGATCTAAAAGTGGATCTTTTCCTTCCAAAAACATTTCTTCTTCGCTGGAATCATAACTCAGATCACTCACAGAGTCCTCGTCCATTCCTTCTGTGTCACTCTCAATTTCTGCAATAATATCATCAACATGTTTATACTCGGACTTTGACTTAGCTTTTCCACTTTTAGTAGTCATGTCTTCACTTTTTCAGTTTTGAGAAAAGTTTGTAGAAGAGAACGAACCAATGTAAACTACCGTGTGTCCTGTTTCCGTTCACATACTGCTGGAAAGCCCAGCTCATTGGCTATCTAGCTAGCTATGTTTCAAAATGATAGGTGGTCATTGGACCAAGACACTGTCAATCAAGTGAACACAGCTCTTCTCATTGGTGCTTAATGATGGCTGACCTTCGTGGTATAATTGACGTGTTGCGTAGCCAATATGTAATGTAGAATGATGAAACATGGTTTGGTTGTCTTCTAGAGTGTCTGGGGGATTTGCACAGGAACCAAACTTGACCCGGGTTAAACAACGTTTTGCCGATTTAGATTTAGATTTAGATTTAGATTTCATAAATTGTTTTGTTGCAAGTTGAAAGAGTCGGAATTAATGCAAAACGCTGTTTACAACATGGATCAGGATATAAACATGGATTTTATCAAACAAAACTACTGGGACCCTCGGGATGACAAATCAGAGCAAGATTACTGAATGTAGGTACATTATTTACCATCAGAGCAAGATTACTGAATGTAGGTACATTATTTACCATCAGAGCAAGATTACTGAATGTAGGTACATTATTTACCATCAGAGCAAGATTACTGAATGTAGGTACATTATTTACCATCAGAGCAAGATTACTGAATGTAGGTACATTATTTACCATCAGAGCAAGATTACTGAATGTAGGTACATTATTTACCATCAGAGCAAGATTACTGAATGTAGGTACATTATTTACCATCAGAGCAAGATTACTGAATGTAGGTACATTATTTACCATCAGAGCAGCAACTGTCCAGATTTAGAGATCCTGTAGAAGTATATAAAAAAATAGACACAACAATCAATCTGCAGTTGAACCAATAACAAAGCTGTAATTACACCACTGTTTTGGTAATAAGATGAAGGATGGGGCTGGAGAAATGTAACTACTCTCAAATTCATAGACAGACCTATGGATGCAAGGACTGACCGTCTATGATATCAACATTACAGTTTTAATCATATTGAGGCTATACAGTGTTGATTTACATTGTTTCTAAACATTGGAGTAAAAAAAAAGCTTATTTTGGATTCTGACAGTAAAAACTAAGCTAATGTTATAGGCATGTGTTATATTTAAGCAATAAGGCACGAGGGGGTGTGGTATATGGCCAATATACCACGGCTAAGGGCTGTTCTTAAGCACGACGCACCGCGGACACAGCCCTTAGCCGTGGTATATTGGCCATTTACTACAAACCTTCGAGGTGCCTTATTGCTTTTATAAACTGGTCTCCAACGTAGTTAGAGCAGTAAAAAATAATGTTTTATCATACCCGTGGCCTCCGCATCTACTTGTTTTTCTATAGTGACATGGTCCTCTTCCTTCTCCTCTTTTACGACAACATTCAGCCACAGACCTTCTTTCTCCGTCCAGCAGACCTCCTCTTCTTTGTCAGGAGGAGAGTAGCTTAGTGAACACATGGTCGGAGATGTTAGCTAGGTAGGCTAATGCTAACTTAACCAGCGAGCTAGATGACCAATAATAACAACACCGTAAATATTAAACAAATCTGATAACTAACTAGACGACAGAAGTGTGTTTAAAACACAGCGGCTAATATACACTAAAGCGTCTAAAGAGCTTTATTGTTTCGTCTATTTTGTCTAGCACGCTACCGAGGTGTCTGACTAACTGTTGCTGCTGTTGAAAGAAGCGTTCCGTCCACTAGATTATACGTCACATCAGCAGCATCGCCTTAAAGTCTCAGACTGCCATCTGCTGACTGGAGGGGGTAACGCAGTTGTGAGAAATGTATATTTTAATGATCAGACAAGTTGTCGTTAAGGAAGCATGACATTTTACCCACCAATGTAACAACAGTGTAGTTAAAGACTTAGTAACGTAGTTTCTGTCACGATCTGGTTACCTATATGTACAAAAGTACTAAATGTTTTTGCGTTATTACATATTTATTAACCTATTTCCGGCTATCTTCTAAATTACCCACAATGCAATATTTTTGCAACGCTATATTGATCTACTCTGTACTACCGAGTTGGTTTGGTCATGTTGGTTCGCAGTTATAATATTGAGAAAGTTCCAGTGAAACTCTGCTTTTCATCGACAGCTTTACTTAAGCATAATTTTTCTCCACACAGATATTATATATGAAATAATCGGGACATATTGTATAAAAATACTTATTTGTTTTTAGAATATTGTTTCCTAAATAATATGCTATTGGTGCAACTGGTAAATGCAGAGGGTCTTTTACTTCATTATAAGGAATTCTGATCACTTTACAAGGTCCCTGTAACACCTAAAGATTTTGCCATTGTTTTAGATGTCATTCCCTCAGGTATTGCTTTATTATTCAGGAATATGTCAAGACCAGTCAGAACATACCTACAATTAACCCTGTTGACTCATCAGTAGGAAATATGTGTTTTTAGAATATTACCTACAATTAAACCTGTTGACTCATCGGTAGGAAAGATGTGTTTTTATTTTAGTCCATTCAACAACAATAGAACTATATTTTCAAAATAATTTTGTATCTGTATCTTATGTCATGCCTTATTGGAATGGTTTTATTGATAATATCTGTTGGGAAAAAGGTTGAATGTTGCCACACACAAACCAACTTATTAAGAAAATTAAGGAAGTTTATTTTAAAATTATTCAGAAATATTCAACCACTATATGAAGTAAAGAGAAAAACATACATTCAAATTGTACATTTTGTAATGACCACCCAGAAACAGTGTTGTATGTTTCGTAATGACCACCCAGAAACAGTGTTGTATGTTTTGTAATGACCACCCAGAAACAGTGTTGTATGTTTTGTAATGACCACCCAGAAACAGTGTTGTATGTTTTGTAATGACCACCCAGAAACAGTGTTGTATGTTTTGTAATGACCACCCAGAAACAGTGTTGTATGTTTCGTATTCGTGTAGGGAATCTGTGGCAAAGACACCAGTAGATTCATCATTGACAGTGGTGGAAAAAGTACTCAGTAGTCATACTTGAGTAAAAGTAAAGATACCTTATTAATAGAAAAAGTGAAAGTCACCCAGTAAAATTCTATTTGAGTAAAATTCTAAAAGTATTTGGTTTTAAATATACTTAAGTAAATTGAATTGCTAAAGTATACTTAAGTATCTAAAGTAAAAGTTTAAACCATTTCAAATTCCTTATATTAAGCAAACCAGACTGCACGATTATGTAAAATGTTTTTATTTACGGATAGCCAGGGGCACACTCCCACACTCAGAAATAACCTTCAAATGAAGCATCTCTGTTTAGTGAGTCCGCCAGAGGCAGTAGGGACGACCAGGTATGTTCTCTGTTTAGTGAGTCCTCCAGATCAGAGGCATTAACGACGACCAGGGATGTTCTCTGTTTAGTGAGTCCTCCAGATTAGAGGCAGTAGGGATGTTCTCTGTTTAGTGAGCCCGCTAGATCAGAGGCAGTAGGGATGTTCTCTGTTTAGTGAGCCCGCCAGATTAGAGGCAGTAGTGATGACCAGGAATGTTCTCTGTTTAGTGAGTCCTCCAGATCAGAGGCAGTAGGGATGACCAGGGATGTTCTCTGTTTAGTGAGTCCTCCAGATCAGAGGCAGTAGGCATGACCAGGGATGTTCTCTTGATAAGTGTGTGAATTGGACCATTTTCCTGTCAAAATGTATGGAGTAAAAAGTACATCATTTTCTTTAGGAATGAAGTGAAGTAAAAGTTAGCTAAAATAGAAATATAAATAGTAAAAGTACAGATACCCCAAAAACAACTTAAGTAGTACTTTACACCATTTATAATTTAACACATTTATGAAGATTTTACACTATCATGGAGAGATGTACTGCTTGGATTCTTCACTTACGATAGAAATAAGATGATTACAATTTGATGTAATTAAATTAAATTATTTTGACCAAATTTCTAATTCACAAATGTACAAACAAAACACCACATTTTATTACCTTACAAATATATAATACTATTATAACTGTATGTTCCTTTAAAGGTCCTTGTGCAATGTGATATTGCCCCCCCCCCCCCCCCCCTACCCTAATTGTCCTTCATATACACTTATAGAAACCATGTACTTTTCATATTAATTTGTTGTTAATAAAACATTAAAATAAAGTTTGTATGCTAGCTCGGTATCTAGCTCAAGTTGGCTAATGTCAGCCACACCTCATGCCCTTCACAGACCGCGTGGCCAAATATTTGTATAATTTACCCAAGATGGACCAGAGCCTATCGTTTCCAATGGGAGCAAATTCATCATAGTGGACAGAACAGGCAAGGAGGTGGGCAGAGCCAAGCAGGAGCTAGCGAGATCCTATTGGCGCGTTCTGGTATTATTTGCATATGTCCGTTAGGGAACGCCTACTGTGTGAAGTGCGCGTGTGCAACAACTCAATACGTCCTCGCACTCCTTCTAAACAACGCAATGTCTTTGAAACTTTGGCAAAAGGGTAAAGTCTACAACGTAGTACACTCTGTTTGTTACAGATTCTAGTTATGGAAACAGAAAACTGTATTGAGATCAAACGTTTCATCGATGAGAAATTAGCAGAATGTCGGCCAAAATCAATCTCGCCATTTTGTACCACTGGGCTTCCTCTCATCACCATATTTGGTAGTGGGGGTGTAATAAAAGCCATCCTTCTCCTCTACCTAACAGTCCCTTCAATCCCGTTAGTTTGGCTGCTCAGCCTACCTAAATTATCCTTCACCCATCATTGCCCTGCCATTCCCAACCAATCAGAGCGCTTCGAAATGTGCTTCTGGACACTGCCCCTGAACTGTCTTGTTCAACACCATACTTTTACCTTGCCAGCTCGGGATTCGATCCAGCAACCCCTTATCCACATCGACGGGACAGTAGTGGAGAAGGTGGAAAGTTTTAAGTTCCTCGGCGTACATATCACGGACAAACTGAAATGGTCCACCCACACAGGCAGCGTGGTGAAGAAGGCGCAATAGGGCCTCTTCAACCTCAGGAGGCTGAAGAAATTTGACTTGTCACCAAAAACACTCACAAATTTTTACAGATGCACAATCGAGAGCATCCTGTCGGGCTGTATCACCGCCTGGTACGGCAACTGCTCCGCCCACAACCGTAAGGCTCTCCAGTGGGTAGTGAGGTCTGCATAACGCATCACAGAGGGCAAATTACATGCTCTCCAGGACACCAACACCACCCGATGTCACAGGAAGGCCAAATAGATCATCAAGGACAACAACCACTCGAGCCACTGCCTGTTCACCCCACTATCATCCAGAAGGCGAGGTCAGTAAAGGTGCATCAAAGCTGGGACCAAGAGACTGAAAAACAGCTTCTATCTCAAGGCCATCAGACTGTTAAACAGCCATCACTAGCATTGAGTGGCTGCTGCCAACATACGGACTAAAATCTCTAGCCACTTTAATAATTACAAATTGGATGTAATAAATGTGTCACTAGTCACTTTAAACAATGGCACTTTATATAATGTTTACATACCCTACATTACTCATCTCATATGTATATACTGTACTCTATACCATCTACTGCAAGTTCCTCATCTACTGAGGAACTTAAAACTTACTACCCTCTCCACTACTGTCCCTTCGATGTGGATGTGGGGGTGCTCCCTCTGCTGTTTCCTGAAGTCCACGATCATCTCCTTAGTTTTGTTGACGTTGAGTGTGAGGTTATTTTCCTGACACCACACTTCGAGGGCCCTCACCTCCTCCCTGTAGGCCGTCTCGTCGTTGTTGGTAATCAAGCCTACCACTGTAGTGTCATCCGCAAAGTTGATGATTGAGTTGGAGGCGTGCATGGCCACGCAGTCGTAGGTGAACAGGGAGTACAGGAGAGGGCTCAGAACTCACCCTTGTGGGGCCCCAGTGTTGAGGATCAGCGGGGTGGAGATGTTGCTACCTACCCTCACCACCTGGGGGCTGCCCGTCAGGCCGCCCCCAGGGTCTCGAGCTTGATGACGAGTTTGCAGGGTACTCTGGTGTTAAATGCTGAGCTGTAGTCGATGAACAGCATTCTCACATAGGTATTCCTCTTGTCCAGATGGGTTAGGGCAGTGTGCAGTGTGGTTGCGATTGCGTCGTCTGTGGACCTATTGGGGCGGTAAGCAAATTGGAGTCGGTCTAGGTAGGGTGGAGGTGATATGGTCCTTGACTAGTCTCTCAAAGCACTTCATGATGACGGAAGTGAGTGCTACGGGGCGGTAGTCGTTTAGCTCAGTTTCCCTATCTTTCTTGGGAACAGGAACAATGGTGGCCCTCTTGAAGCATGTGGGGACAGCAGACTGGGGTAAGGTTTGATTGAATATGTCCGTAAACACACCAGTCAGCTGGTCTGCGCATGCTCTGAGGACGTGGCTGGGGATGCCGTCTGGGCCGGCAGCTTTGCGAGGGTTAACACATTTAAATGTTTTACTCACGTCGGCTGCAGTGAAGGAGAGTCAGCAGGTTTTGGTAGCGGGCCGTGTCAGTGGCACTGTATTGTCCTCAAAGCGGGCAAAAAAGTTATTTAGTCTGCCTGGGAGCAAGACATCCTGGTCCGTGACGGGGCTGGATTTCTTTTTGTAATCCATGATTGACTGTAGACCCTGCCACATACCTCTTGTGTCTGAGCCGTTGAATTGTGACTCTACTTTGTCTCTATACTGACGCTTAGCTTGTTTGATTGCCTTGCTGGAGGGAATAGCTACACTGTTTGTATTCGGTCATGTTTCCTGTCACCTTGTCCGGATTAAAAGCAGTGGTTTGCGCTTTCAGTTTTGCCCGAATGCTGCCATCAATCCACGGTTTCTGGTTTAGGAATGTTTTAATAGTTGCTGTGGGTATGACATCGCCGATGCACTTTCTAATGAACTCGCTCACCGAATCAGCGTATTGTTGGACGCAATGCGGAACATATCCCAGTCCACGTGATCGAAGCAGTCTTGAAGCGTGGAATCAGATTGGTCGGACCAGCGTCGAACAGACCTGTGCGCGGGAGCTTCCTGTTTTAGTTTCTGTCTATAGGCTGGAAGCAACTAAATGGAGTCGTGGTAGAGCAGGGGTGTTGTTTACCACTCCACCAGGCTGGAAAAGTGGAATTGATCTGTTTGATCCATTTGTTTGTTTTATTTTTTCAGCACTGGATTCGTTAAGGTCGGTCGTTGGGTTCATTTGTTTGCCCATATGTTCAAATCAAATCAAGCTTTATTTTTTGATAGCACATTTCAGACATGGACAAATAAAAACAATGAAAATAAAAACTGAAATATTTACCACACAACAAAACATAAGAGGTTAAAAAAAACTAAAATAGTGCAACACAACTTTATTTATTGTTAATCAAATAAATAATACTCTTTAATTTCAGAACCTGGATTTTTCCCCTTAAGAGGCTAATATCCATATCATGCTGAAATCAATGGAACAGGGGACAAACGTTTAGGGTTCTACATTGTGACATCATTAGAATACTCCTACTACAATGTTAAAACAATGTTAAAACATTGTACATTGTGACATCATTAGAATACTCCTACCTCAATGTTAAAACATTCTACATTGTGACATCATTAAAATACTCCCACTACAATGTTAAAAGCATTCAACTCCTTCATGTATGATGTGTAATCAGATATTTTATCAGAGTATCTTTTGTCATGTTGTTTTCGGCTATGAGACTTCTCTCCTGTGTGTCTTGTCTGGTGTGATTATAAAAGTCCTGACAAAACAAAACTCTTTCCACAGTCACAACAATGGTGATATTTCCTCCCCTGTGTGTTTTCTCTGGTGCTTAGTCAGCTGAGTAGATTCAGTAAAACTCTTCCCACATTGATCACAGCTATAAGGCTTCTCTCCTGTGTGTGTTCTCTGGTGTACAATCAGGCTGCTTGAGTGACTAAAATTCTTGTCACATTGATCACAGCTATAAGGTTTCTCTCCTGTGTGTATTCTCTGGTGTGATTTTAAATATCCTGATATAACAAAACTCTTTCCACAATCAGAGCAGTTGTAAGGTTTCTCTCCTGTGTGATTGCTCTGGTGTATAGTCAGCTGGCTCAATGTAGTAAAACTCTTCCCACAATGATCACAGCTATAAGGTTTCTCTCCAGTGTGAATTCTCTGGTGTGCTTTTAGTGAATCTGATCTTGAGTAACTCTTCCCACAGTCTGAGCAGTGAAAAGATTTCTCTCCCGTGTTTTCTCTGGTGTATAGTCAGCTTGCTCGATGTAGCAAAACTCTTCCCACATTGATCACAGGTATAAGATTTGTCTCCAGTGTGAATTCTCTGGTGTGCTTTCAGTGAATCTGATCTTGAGTAACTCTTCCCACAGACAGAGCAGTGGTTAGATTTATCCCCTGTGGGTGTCTGCTGGTGTTTCTTGAGATGTTCTGATGTGGAGAGACTCTGCTGTGCATCATGTTGTTGTTGAGGCTCCCCAGAGGATCCACGATAGTCAAGTCTCTCTCCTGTGTGAACAACAAAGTCAGACAGATGGTTAAAGGAGACAAAAGCAGAAATCCACTGTTTATTTCAGCTAAAAGCCCATGATGATGTGCAATAATTTGTTCTTAATGTTTAAATGCTTTGATAAACGTATTTGACAATTGTCTTAGACAGTCAAGTGAGCAACGATAGTCATATTCTGTCTTATTTATTCCCTATTAGTAGTAAAGTGGATGATTGTAGGCTAGAAACTCTAAGCAGACCGTGTCACCAATACAGGCCCCTCCGATACAGGCCCCTCCGATACAGGCCCCTCCGATACAGGCCCCTCCGATACAGGCCCCTCCGATACCGGCCCCTCCGATACAGGCCCCTCCGATACAGGCCCCTCCGATACAGGCCCCTCCGATACAGGCCCCTCCGATACAGGCCCCTCCGATACAAATTTCTGCAGCTTTGAAGTTCCCCAAGAACATAGTGGCCATCAATCTTAAATTGGAAGAAGTTTGGAACCACCAAGATTCTTCCTAGAGCTCGCCGCCCGGCCAAACTGACCAATCAGGGGAGAAGAGCCTTGGGCACCCAAAGACTCTCAGACCATGAGAAACAAGATTCTATGGACTAATGAAACCAAGATTGAACTCATAGGCTTGAACGCCAAGCGTCACATCTGGAGGAAACTTGGCACCATCCCTGCAGTGAAGCATGGTGGTGGCAGCATCATGCTGTGGGAATGTTTTTCAGCGGCAGGGATTGGGAAGTAGCTGCGCAGCAACACTCCCCATCCAACCTGACAGAGCTTGAGAGGATCTGCTGAGAAGAATATGAGGAACTACCCAAATACACATTGGCCAAAATTGTAACGTCATACCCAAGAAAACTCTATGCTGTAATCGCTGCCAAAGGTGCTTCAACAAAGTGCTGAGGAAAGGGTCTGAATACTGATGATAATGTGATATATCAGTTTTTTTT